>NC_036855.1:2857019-2860547 GCF_002910315.2 Salvelinus sp. IW2-2015
ATTTTTGAAAGTGAATCTGTTGCCTTGAATCATCCAAAGCAAATGTTGGAGACAGACCTCTGAAACATCCAAAGCAGGGGTTGGAGACAGACCTCTGAAACTCCAAAAGCAGACATTGGAGACAGACCTCTGAAACTCCAAAGCAGACGTTGGAGACAGACCTCTGAAACCTCCAAAAGCAGATGTTGGATAATTCAAATGAAACATTACTTAAAGTGAATTTATAGTTTGATTAAATTAGATTATATTTAGTCCTATTCTTTAACTGTGACTTTTGGTTGAGATGTGAATCCAACAGATCAGTTATTCATTTGTAGACAAACTGTCACGCCCTGGCTATAGAGAGGTKTTTTATTCTCTATTTTGGTTAGGCCAGGGTGTGACTAGGGTGGGCAGTCTATGTTCTTTTTTCTATGTTGTAGGTTTTCTATGTGTTTGGCCTGGTGTGGTTCCCAATCAGAGGCAGCTGTCTATCGTTGTCTCTGATTGAGAGCCATACTTAGGTAGCCTGTTTCCTATTTTGTGTTGTGGGTGATTAATTTCTGTTTAGTGTGTGTTGCATCTGACGGAGCTGTTTCGGTTGTCACTTTGTTGTTTTTGCCTTTTAGTGTTCAGTTTCTATTAAATATGACGACCACTTACCACGCTGCGTTTTGGTCTTCACCTTCTGACGACAGCCGTTACACAAACTGGGTATTGAACTGTGTTTGGTTGTCAACACAACCAAATATACGTATCTTCTGCTTGGATAGTTCCATCTGTGATACTGACTTAGTCTGGCTTTAATTCTAGTTGGTCTACAAATTGATAATTGATATGTTGGACATGGTTTTTCCATTGGAATTTGGTTGTGCTTKTAGATGGTTGAAAGCATAGTGATAACACATTGGAAATKTAACWAACTTTTGGCTGTCTTTTTGRGTGGGTGAATATAGGTTCTAATCTCATTGAACAACGTCTCAACTAAATATTACCAAATKATCCACGTTGAAATGACATGGTGGGCCCAGTGGGAGATGTGAGCGTGTCTCAATGTAATCAAAGGTATGAAATTATCATGTTATTGTCAAATACAATATCTTATTCGGGCTTACTTGCAATCAATTTGCAGTGTATAAATGATCCAAATTATGTTCAGTCCACCTGACCACCCGCTCAGAAAAAAATTGGCCTGCAGCTAAATCTAGTTTTACCCCTGTTCTAAAGGTTGTTGAATAATTATCAGTGTGTTTACAAAATAATGTAAAAGAAACATTTATTGTTTAACATCTATTTATTTTAATTGTTTTTCCCAATGCTGAAACATCAGGGCAGTCTGTGGTTTCCTCCAAAAAAAGCTCCCTGAAAACAAAAATCAATCATGTTACTGCTGGTAAACAGACAACCTGGCCTCACAGGCCAGACACTGTGCTCTGTTCTCATCAGATAATTACTGGAAACAAACTACCAGCTCCAAAATCCTTCAATCAATGCCTCACACTCATCGACACAGTTCAGAATGTAATGATATCTCTTCTGCCTTCACGTGACGAACACAGGATGGTACACAGGAATTCCAGAATCCCCAACCTACCCCAGGACCTCACAATCTCCCCCAGGCAATGGAACAACCTGACGACCTACCCTGACAACCTACCCCAGGACCTCACAATCTCCCCCAGGCAATGGAACTACCTGACGACCTACCCTGATAATCCTACCCTAGTACCTCACAATCTCCCCCAGGCAATGGAACAACCTGACGACCTACCCTGAYGACCTACCCTGACAACCTACCCCAGTACTTCACATTCTCACCTACTGTATGCAAAGCTGAAATGGAGCATGTGTAAAATACTGCTATCAGATACAGTTTGTTTCAGTACAGTTTGCAGAAGGACCTCCCTCTCACCTTTGACCCTGCTCTATACACTGCTGTGGGTGAGCGGCGGCGGCATGGCACTCAGTAGGTGAGGGGCAGGGTAGTGGTTGCTCAGCGGGTTGTTGAGGGTTACGTTGAACGTGCCCTTCAGAACCGTGTCCATGATCGCTGGGCTGAGCTGAGAGGGAAACACAACAAAACAAAGGGAAAGATTCAAACAACCTGGGAAGGAACTCCCTAAAGGGCAACAGCATGAGTAAAAGGTCAGTACTCCTTGTTGTAATCCATATGAGAACTGAATTCCATGTTTCCTTTGCTACAGCGGTTCAGGATGACCCAGTTTCCCTCTTACAGAGGTGAGTGGGTGATGTTTTCCTGGTGAGCAGCCCTGTTAAGAGGGAAACTGTCCCTTGGGCTGACTCCACAGTAGGTGAGTGATCAATACCATGGCGGATGTAGCTACTACAGTAGCTAGCTACAGAGAAACACAGTAAAGAGATGTAGCTACTAGCTACAGAGAAACACAGTTGCTACAGAGAAACAGTAAAAGATGTCTACTAGCTACAGAGAAACACAGTAAAGAGATGTAGCTACTAGCTACAGAGAAACACAGTGAAGGATGTAGCTACTAGCTACAGAGAAACACAGTGAAGGATGTAGCTACTAGCTACAGAGAAACACAGTAAAGAGATGTAGCTATTAGCTACAGGAAAACACGTGAAGAGATGTAGCTACTAGCTACAGAGAAACACAGTGAAGAGATGTAGCTACTAGCTACAGAGAAACACAGTGAAGAGATGTAGCTACTAGCTACAGAGAAACACAGTGAAGAGATGTAGCTACTAGCTACAGAGAAACAGTAAAGAGATGTAGCTACTAGCTACAGAGAAACACAGTAAAGAGATGTAGCTACTAGCTACAGGAAACACAGTAAGAGATGTAGCTACTAGCTACAGAGAAACACAGTGAAGAATGTAGCTACAGCTACAGAGAACACAGTGACGAGATGTAGGCTACTAGCTACAGAGAACACAGTGAAGAGATGTAGCTACTAGCTAAGAGAACAGTAAGAGATGTAGCTACTAGCTACAGAGAAACACAGTAAAGAGATGTAGCTACTAGCTACAGAGAAACACAGTGAAGAGATGTAGCTACTAGCTACAGAGAAACAAAGTGAGAGATGTAGCTACTAGCTACAGAGAAACACAGTAAAGAGATGTAGCTATTAGCTACAGAGAAACACAGTGAAGAGATGTAGCTACTAGCTACAGAGAAACACAGTGAAGAGATGTAGCTACTAGCTACAGAGAAACACAGTGAAGAGATGTAGCTACTAGCTACAGAGAAACACAGTGAAGGATGTAGCTACTAGCTACAAGAGAAACACAGTACGAGATGTAGCTACTAGCTAGAGAACACAGTGAAGAGATGTAGCTACTAGCTACAGAGAAACAGTAAAGAGATGTAGCTACTAGCTACAGAGAAACACAGTAAGAGATGTAGCTACTAGCTACAGAGAACACAGTAAAGAGATGTAGCTACTAGCTACAGAGAAACAAGTGAAGAGATGTAGCTACTAGCTACAGAGAAACACAGTGAAGAGATGTAGCTACTATCGCTACAGAGAAACACAGTGAAGAGATGTGCTACTAGCTACAGAGAAACAC
>NC_036855.1:2860572-2875629 GCF_002910315.2 Salvelinus sp. IW2-2015
GAGAGATGTAGCTACTACTACAGACGAAAGACAAAGTGAAAGAAGATGTAGCTACTAAGCTAACAGAGAAACACAGTAAAGAGATGTAGCTACTAGCTTACAGAGAAACACACTGAAGAAGATGTAGCTACTAGCTACAGAAGAAACACAGTGAGAGATGTAGCTACTAGCTACAGAGAAACACATGAAAAGATGTAGCTACTAGCTACAGAGAAACAGTAAAAGAGATGTAGCTACTAGCTACAGAGAAACACAGTAAGAAGAGATGTAGCTACTAGCTACAGAGAAACACAGTAAGAGATGTAGCTATAGCTACAGAGAACACAGTGAAGAGATGTAGCTACTAGCTACAGAGAAACACAGTGAAAGAGACTGTAGCTACTAGCTTACAGAGAAACACAGTGAAGAGATGTAGCTACTAGCTACAGAGAAACACGTAAAGAGATGTAGCTACTAGCTACAGAGAAACACAGTAAAGAGATGTAGCTACTAGCTAAGAGAAACACAGTGAAGAGATGTAGCTACTAGCTAAAGAGAAAACACAGTGAAGAGATGTAGCTACTAGCTACAGAGAAACACAGTAAAGAGATGTAGCTATTAGCTACAGAGAAACACAGTAAGAGATGTAGCTACTAGCTACAGAGAAAACACAGTGAAGGAGATGTAGCTACTAGCTACAGAGAAACACAGTGAAGAGATGTAGCTACTAGCTACAGAGAAACACAGTGAAGAGATGTAGCTACTAGCTACAGAGAAAACAGTAAAGAGATGTAGCTACTAGCTACAGAGAAAACACAGTGAAGAGATGTAGCTACTAGCTACAGAGAAACACAGTAAAGAGATGTAGCTACTAGCTACAGAGAAACACAGTGAAGAGATGTAGCTACTAGCTAGCAGAGAAACACAGTGACGAATGTAGCTACTAGCTACAGAGAAACACAGTGAAGAGATGTAGCTACTAGCTACAGAGAAACAGTAAAGAGATGTAGCTACTAGCTACAGAGAAACACAGTAAAGAGATGTAGCTACTAGCTACAGAGAAACACAGTAAGAGATGTAGCTACTAGCTACAGAGAAACACAGTGAAGAGATGTAGCTACTAGCTACAGAGAAACACAGTAGAAGAGATGTAGCTACTTAGCTACAGAGAAACACAGTGAAGAAGATGTAGCTACTAGCTACAGAGAAACACAGTGAAGAGATGTAGCTACTAGCTACAGAGAAACAAGTGAAGAATGTACTACTAGCTACAGAGAACACAGTGAAGAGATGTAGCTACTAGCTACAGAGAAACACAGTGAAGAGATGTAGCTACTAGCTTACAAGAGAAACACAGTGAAAGAGATGTCGCTACTAGCTACAGAGAAACACAGTAAGAGATGTAGCTACTAGCTACATCTCTTCAGTGTGTTTCTCTGTAGCTAGTAGCTACATTTCTCACATGGTTTCTCTGTAGCAGTAGCTACATCTCTTACACTGTGTTTCTCTGTAGCTAGTAAGCTAATCTCTTCAACTGTGTTTCTCTGTAGCTAGTAGCTACAATCTGTTCACTGTGGTTTCTCGTAGCTTAGTAAGCTACATCTCTTCACTGTGTTTCTCTGTAGCTAATAGCTACATCTCTTTACTGTGGTTTCTCTGTAAGCTAGTAGCTAACATCTCTTCAACTGTGTTTCTCTGTAGCTAGTAGCTACATCTCTTCACTGTGTTTCTGCTGTAGCTAGTAGCTACATCTCTTTACTGTGTTTTCTCTGTAGCTAAGTAGCTACATCTCTTTTACTGTTTTCTCTGTAGCTAGTAGCTCATCTCTTTCACTGTGTTTCTCCTGTAGCTAGTAGCCTAATTCGTCACTGTGTTTCTCTGTAGCTAGTAGCTTACATCTCCTTCACTGTGGTTTCTCTGTAGCTAGTTAGCTACATCTCTTTACTGTGTTTCTCTGTAGCTAGTAAGCTACATCTCTTTACTGTGTTTCTCTGTAGCTAAGTAGCTACATCTCTTTACTGTTTCTCTGTAGCTAGTAGCTACATCTTCTTCACTGTGTTTCTCTGTAGCTAGTAGCTAACAATCTCTTCACTGTGTTTCTTCTGTAGCTAGTAGCTACATCTCTTCACTGTGTTCTCTGTAGCTAGTAAGCTAATCTCTTCACTGTGTTTCTCTGTAGCTAATAGCTACATTCTTTACTGTGTTTCCTGTAGCTAGTAGCTACATCTCTTCACTGTGTTTCTCTGTAGCTAGTAGCTTACATCTCTTCACTGTTGTTTTCTCTGTAGCTATTGTAGCTACATCTCTTTACTGTGTTTTCTCTGTAGCTAGTAGCTACATGCTCTTTACTGTTTCTCTGTAGCTAAGTAGCTACATCTGCTTCACTGTGTTTCTCTGTAGCTAGTAGCTACATCTCGTTCACTGTGTTTCTCTGTAGCTAGTAGTACATTCTTTCAACTGTGTTTCTCTGTAAGCTAGGTAGCTACATGCTCTTTAGCTGTGTTTCTCTGGTAGCTAGTAGTCTAAAATCTCTTACTGGTGTTTCTCTGTAGATAGTTAGCTACATCTCTTTACTGTTTCTCTGTAGCTAGTAGCTACATCTCTTCACTGTGTTTTTCTCTGTAGCTAGTAGCTACATGTCCGTCATGTGTTTCTCTGTAGCTAGTAGCTACATCTCTTCACTGTGTTCCTCTGTAGCTAGTAGCTACATCCTTCACTGTGTTTCTCTGTAGCTAAGTAGCTACATCTCTTCACTGTGTTTCTCTGTAGCTAGTAAGCTACATCTCTTCACTGTGTTTTCTGTAGCTAGTAGCTACATCTCTTAACTGTGTTTTCTCTGTAGCTAAGCTACTGTAGTAGCTAGCATCCGCCATGGTATGATCACTCCACGCTACTGTGGAGTCAGCCCAAGGGAAGTTTCCCTCTTAACAGGGCTGCTCACCAGGAAAACATCAGCCCACTCAACCTCTGTAAGAGGGAAACTGGGTCATCCTGAACCGCTGTAGGCACAGGAAACATGGAATTCAGTTCTCATAGGAATTACAACAAAGGAAGGTACTGACCTTTTACTCATGCTGTTGCCTTTAGGGAGTTCCTTCCCAGGTTGTTTGAAATGCTTTCCCTTTGTTTTTGTTGGTGTTTCCCTCTAGCTCAGCCCAGCGATAATGGACACGGTTCTGAAGGGCAACGTTCAACGTACCCTCAACCACCCGCTGAGCAACCACTACCCTGCCCTACCTACCTGAGTGCCATGGGCCGCCGCCGCTCACCCCACAGCAGTGTATAGAGCTAGGGTCAAAGGTGAGAGGGAGGTCCTTCTGCAAACTGTACTGAAACAAACTGTAATCTGAATAGCAGTATTTTACCCATGATCCATTTCAGCTTTGCATACAGTAGGTGAGAATGTGAAGTACTGGGGTAGGTTTTGTCAGGGTAGGTCATCAAGGGTAGGTCGTCCAGGTTGTTCCATTGCTGGGGGAGATTGTGAGGTAAGTAGGGTACAGGAAATTAATTCAGGGTAGGTGCGTCAGGTAGTTCCATTGCCTGGGGGAGAATGTGAGGTCCTGGGGTAGGTTGTCAGGGTAGAGTCGTCAGGTTGTTCCCAGTTGCCTGGGGGAGATTGTGAGTCCTGGGTAGGTTGGGGATTCTGGAATTCCTGTGTAGCCATCCTGTGTTCGTCAGCGTGTAAGGCAGAAGAGATATCATTACATTCTGAACTGTGTCGATGAGTGTGGGCATTGATTGAAGGATTTTGGAGCTTGGTAGTTTGTTTCCAGTAAATTATCTGATGAGAACAGAGCCAGTGTCTGGCCTGTGAGGCCAGGTGTCTGTTTTTAGCCAGCAGTAACATGATTGATTTTTGTTTTCAGGGAAGGCTTTTTTTGGAGGAAACCACAGACTGCCCTGAATGTTCAGCATTGGGAAAAACAATTAAAAATAAATAGATGTTAAACATAAATGTTTCTTTTTACATTATTTTGTAAACACACTGATAATGTATTCAACAACCTTTAGAAAGGGGTAAAAACAGATTTAGCTGCAGGCCAATTTTTTTTCTGAGCCGGGTGGTCCAGTGGGACTGAACATAATTTGGATCAATTTATACACTGCAAAATTGATGCAAGTAAGCCCCGAATAAGATATTGGTATTTGACCAATAACATGAAATAATTTCATAACGCTTGATTAATCATTGAGACACGCTCACATCTCCAACTGGCCCACATGTCATTTCAACGTGATAATTTGGTAATATTTTAGTTTTGAGACGTTGTTCAATGAGATTAGAACCTATATTCAATCCCTCAAAAAAGACAGCCAAAAGTTAGTTACATTTCCATAATTGTGTTAATCACTATGCTTTCAACCAATCTAAAGCACAACCAAATTCCAATGGAAAACCATGTCCACCATATCAATTATCAAATTTGTAGACCAACTAGAATTAAAGCCAGACCTAAGTCATAATCACAGAATGGAAAATATCCAAGCAAGAAGATACGTATATTTGGTTAGGTGTTTGAAACCCAAACACAAGTTCAATACCCAGTTTTGTGTAAGCGTTGTCCGTCAGAAGAAGGTGAAGACAAAAAGCAGCGTGGTAAGTGGTCGTCATATTTAATAGAACTTGACACTAAAAGGCAAAAACAACCAAAGTGACAACCGAAACAGCTGCCGTCGGTGCAACACACACTAAACAGAAAATTAATCACCACAACACAAAATAGGAAAACAGGCTACCCTAGTAGGGCTCTCAATCAGAGATCAACGATAGTACAGCCTGCCCTCTTGATTGGGAACCACACCAGGCAAACACATAGAAACCAAGCACATAGAAAAAAGAACATAGACTGCCCACCTAGTCACACCCTGGCTAACCAAAACATAGAGAATAAAACACCTCTCTATAGCCAGGGCGTGACAGTTTGTCTACAAATGAATAACTGATTGCTGTTGGATTTTCAACATCTCAACCAAAAGTCACAGTTTAAAGAATAGGACTAACTATAAATCTAAATTTAATCAAACTAATAAATTCACTTAAGTAATGTTTAATTTGAAATTAGTTAACTTAGATTTTTGGGTTGAGATTGAGATGTGAATCCAACATATTAATGATTAACATGAAGATTAAATTGAAATTACTGTATATGTATAAGGTCTTATTTGTAGTTGATCCTGGGATGAAATTGAAACAACAGCTGTTGATGCCTTTGTAAATATTAATCAGGCCCTAAATAGTCATTATTGGGTGATACGAGTAATAGGTAGCTGTAAGATAGATCAATTCCTCCAGTAGGAGATGCTCCCAGTAATAGGGTAGCTGTAGTGATAGATCATTCTCTGTAGTCTGATAGTGGGAAATAATGTTGTAAATCTGACGTGTTTTAAAGCTAACAAATTCAAACATATTTTATAAAAGGTTTGTTAGTGTTGAATTTGGGTTAATATGATGACATAATCCCTGTGGGTAAAATTTCAACCCTCAAAACAAAGGATGACTTTTTTCAAATCCAATGTATTCCCACCACAGAAGGTTGGTGGGCTCCCTTATTTGGGGCAGGGAAGGGCTCGTGGTAATGACTGGAAGCGGAATCAGTGGAAGGGTATCGACTACATCCAACACATGGTTTCCTTTTGCTCCATTTGCAGGCCATTATTATGAGGCATCCTCCCTCAGCAGCCCCCCAATGGTTTACCACCTACATTCCACGTCACAAAATACGTTGGACAAATTACATTTCAACAATGTTGATTCAACAGTTTGTCTCTGTATTTTTTCGGGGAATGCTCGGAAGCAGATTTCATAAAATGAAAATCATTTAGCTGAATTCAAGGTGATTTTTACAGTATTTTTTTGGTCCAACCAATGAAAAACTAATTTCGTTTTTTTATTTGGGTGGCCAATAATATAAAGGTTGTCGCCAACGTCTGCTTTGGAGGTTTCAGAGGTCTGTCTGCCAACCGTCTGCTTTGAGCTTTCAGAGGTCTGTCTCCAACGTCTGCTTTTGGACGGTTTCAGAGGTCTGTCTCCAACCCCTGCTTTGGAGGTTTCAGAGGTCTGTCTTCCAACCCCCTGCTTTGGAGGTTTCAGAGGTCTGTCTCCAACCGTCTGCTTTTTGGAAGGTTTCAGAGGTCTGTCTCCAACGTCTGCTTTGGAGGTTTTAGAGGTCCTGTCTCCAACCCCTGCCTTTGGAGGTTTCAGAGGTCGTCTCCAAACGTCTGGCTTTGGAGTTTCAGAGGTCTGTCTCCAATCCCCTGCTTTTGGAGGTTTCAGAGGTCTGTCCTCAACCCCTGCTTTGGAGTTTTCAGAGGTCTGTCTCGCAACCCCTGCTTTGGAGGTTTCAGAGGTCTGTTCCAACGTCCTGGCTTTTGGATGTTTCAGAGTCTGTCTCCAACCCCTGCTTTGGAGATTTCAAGGCAAAGATTCACTTCAAATAAAAGTCTCGTAACTTATTTACCCTTTTGGAAACACTAATAAGATTACTCTTGTTTAATCTGTGGTTCGCGCCCGCTCTCTCCGGCCCTCTCTAGGCCTCTCTCGCCTCTCTGGGGCCTCTCTGGGCCCTCTCTAGGCCCTCTCTAGGTCCTCTCTAGCCCCTCTCTAGGCCTTCTCTGGGCCCTCTCTAGGCCCCTCTCTAGCCCTCTCTTAGGCCCTCTCTGGCCTCTCTAGCCATCGTAGGTCCACATAGCCACTCCACTGCATCCTAATGGTTCACTATCATGCCCAAATGGTGCCCCTATTCTATATGGACTCATTTTGAAGCAGGGTCTATAGGGCTATGGTCAAAAGTGGTTGCACTATGTAAGGAATAGTGTACTATTTGGGAAGCAGACCTTGTCCTTATTCTTAGCACAGTGCGCCAACACTGGAATCATGTTTCGTTCAGCCACCAATAATTAGTCTGAATATGAAATAGTAAGTGATTCCCAGTGGCATATCCCAAAGCTCATCTTACCTTGAGGTATTAGGAATAGTAAAATATAGATGGGTGTCTTGGCTCCCTGCTCATTATTGATTTGAAACGATTTGATATCCACATCCAGGATATCATGTCCAAATTGGTACTGTATGTCTATTTTGGTTTGCTAATAAAAAACATGTTTTATTTTTTTTCCCTGTCCCTTAGTTTTCATCCTATCAATGTTGTACTGTACGAGAAATGCCCAAGGGGGATGTTGCCCTTTCAAAATAGTCACGACTACCCTTCAGGAGATCCTGATCCACAGACCAGAAATACTCCCTCTCACAAGAAAGATTTATCCTCGTTCCTCTTCTTTCTCAGAATGACAGTAGATAAATCACATGCTTGTTTGCACTTGATGCTTTGAATTAGTCAACGCAGGGCCATACACTCACAGTATGAAGGGGAAAGGAAGTGGTGGGGTGGTGTGGTGGGGTGTGGTGGTGTGGAGCGGTGTGGGGTGGGATGGTGTGGGGTGGGGGATGTGGGGATGGTGTTTGGGTGGGGGATGTGGGATGGTGTTGGGGCGGTGTGGTGGCAGGGGGGGTTGGTGTGGTGTGGGCGTGGGGTGGTGAGGTATGGGGGCAGTGGCCTGAGAAGCAGCTTTGTGCCTCCTGATAAACATTGTAATCCAAAATGGCACCCTATGACCTACTTCAGTGCGGCTATTTTGAACCAGGGTCCATGAGCTCAACAGGGAATCGGGGTGTACATTTGAACACAACCAATGCACAAGTGCCATTGTCAGGTTACGCGGTTCTCTAGCTGCCTTCAACACACTCTTGTCTCCATGCGCTTCAAGGACAAGGTTCACAATAGATCCACTTGCCCATTCTCATCCACAGGACAGGTTACATAGATCCACTAACCCATCCTCATCCCACAGGACAGGTTCATCAATCGATTCCACTGCTCATACCTCATCCACAGACAGGTTTCACAATAGATCACTACCCATCCTCATCCCACAAGGACAGGTTCACAATAGATCCACTACCCAATCCTCATCCCTACAGGAACAGGTTCACATAGATTCCACTGCTTCATCTCATCCACAGGGACAGGTTCAACAAATAGATCGCACTCCCATCCTCATCCCACAGGACAGGTTCACAATATGATGCCACTGCTCATCCTCAGTCCACAGGACAGGTTCACAATAGATCCACTGCTCATCCTCATCCCACAGGACAGGTTCACAATAGATCCACTGCTCAATTCCTCATCCCGCATGAAAGGAAGAAGAGAAGAAAAAAAAAAAAAAGGAAAGGAGAGAAAAAGAAAAAGAAAAAAGAAAAAAAAAAAAAAAAAAAAGAAAAAAAAAAAAAGAAAAAAAAAAGAAAAAAGAAGGAATAAAAAAAACGAAAAAAAAGGGAGGAAAAAAAGAAGAAGAAAAAAGGAAGGAGAAGAAAAGAGGAAAAACCGAGGAAAAAAAAAAAGAAAAGAGGAGGGGGGGAGAAAAAAGAGGAAAGAAAAAAAAAAAAAAAAAAAAAAAAAAGAAAAAAAAAAAAGAAAAAATGAAAAAAAAAAAAAAAAAGAAAAAAAAGAAAAAGAGGAAGAAAAAAAAAAAAAAAAAAAAAGAAAAAAAAAAAAAAAAAAGAAGGGAAAAGAGGAAAAAAGAAAAAAAAAAAAAAAAAAAAAAAAAGAAGAGAAAAAAAAAAGGAAAAAAAAAAAAAGGAAAGACAGGTTCACAATAGATCCACTGCTCATCCTATCCCACGGGACAGGTTCTACAATAGATCCACTGCTCATCCTCATCCGCGGCCAGGTTAAAATAGATCCACTACCCATCATCATCCCCAAGGACAGGTCGCAAATAGATCCACTACCCATCATCATCCCGACAGGACAGGTTCAATAGATCACTACCATCATCATCCGCAGGACAGGTTCACAAAATAAGATCCACTACCCATCCTCATCCCACAGGACAGGTTAGCAATAGATCCACTACCATGCATCATCCACAGGACAGGTTCACAATAGATCGCACTGTCATCTCATCTGCAATTGTTCCACACACAGAGCCTTTAGTGTGATGAGATATTATTCCATCATTATTCAGGGTGAAGAGATGTAGCTACTAGCTACAGAGAAACACAGTGAAGAGATGTAGCTACTAGCTACAGAGAAACACAGTGAAGAGATGTAGCTACTAGCTTTTATTGTATTTATTTAACCTTGTTTAACTAGGCAAGTCAGTTAAGAACAAATTATCATTTACAATGACGGCCTACACCGGTCAAATCCGGATGACGCTGGGCCAATTGTGCACCGCCATATGGGACTCCCAATCACGGCCGGTTGTGATACAGCCTGGAATCTAACCAGGGTCTATAGTACAGCATCTAGCACTGAGATGCAGTTCCTTAGACCGCAGCTACAGAGAAACACAGTGAAAAAAGCACAGTGGGCAACACAACAAGGGGAAGGAAGGGCAAAGTGATGACACTACACTTTTGGGGGAGGAAAAAGGAAATATATATGGATTTATGCACTGATTTGTGGAGGGAAAAGTCTCAGGTCATTTAAGGTCAACTTGACCTTTTGTTTGAGTGACAATCTCAGACAAAAATGCTGGCCTGTGTGTTACAGAATATGACTACATAAAAATGTTAGGTGTGCCAACAATTCAAACCTTGAAATATCTCTCCTGACCCCATTTCATAATTTGCCAAGACGGAGTTATCGCTGGTAGAGAATTCTGAACGTATCGGTATAACTGCTATAATAACGTGGTTCACGCAGCTCTTTAAACAAAACAACATTTTCTTACAACTCATTCCTCTAATATTTTTTGTCGTTGTTTAATCTAATCAAATGTAATTTGTAGTCAGTCAGAATCAGTGAGGTTGTACAAACCATTTGTTCCTGTCATCGGGTAGACTACACCAGGCTGAATAACAACCTCAGCAGTCCTCAGTAACCTCGCTTAGRAAAAAAGGTGCTATCTAGAACCTAAAAGGGTTCTTCGGCTGTCCCCATAGAAGAACCCTTTGAAGAAACATTTTTGGTTCCAGATAGAACCCTTTTGGGCTTCATGTAGAACCCTTCCCAGAGACCTTTTTCATGTAGAACCCTTGACCAGAGACCTTTTGACCAGAGACYTTTTGACCAGAGACCTTTTGACCAGAGACCTTTTGACCAGAGACCTTTTGAGCAGAGACCTTTTGACCTTTGACCAGAGACCTTTTGACCAGAGACCAGAGACCTGATCTAAAGTAGTACATTATTTAGGGAATAGGGAGCCATTTAGGACACAACCTTGAAGTTCATATCACTGTGATTGGCTAGTAACTGTAGTTCATATCACTGTGATTGGCTAGTAACTATAGTTCATATCACTGATATTGGCTAGTAACTGTAAATCAATACACTGTTGGAATGGCACGGTGGAACTACGTGGTTTGAAAGTGTCTAGGGACGTACGTTATTGTGACAGACAGAGCAAGCAAATGGGTCTGTGTTTGAGAGACTGTGTGTGTGTGTGTTCGTGTTTGTGAGACTGTGTTTGAGAGACTGTGTGTGTGTGTGTGTGTGTGTGTGTGTGTGTCACCCCTGTGGTGGTGATTCCCTGGGCATCCCATCACCTGTTCAACCCCGGGGCACTTCAACCCCGGGGCACTTCTACCCCGGGGCAYTTCAACCCCGGGGCACCCTAGTGCTGAACCCTCCCAAACACATCAAACAGATCAATAAGCACCAAGCCGCTCCTTCTCCCAATGTTGCTCCTGGCATACAGATCGGGCTGCCGCCACAAGTTGCTCTGTGAATACAGATCGCAGCATGTGAATTTGTGGATCTCAGAACTAGGACGGGGGGAGGTCAACCTTTTGAAGTGCATGTGGAATTCCCACCGATTTCCTCTTTTTGTGCTGTTGGCTATTTTAGTGAACTCCACACTCCTATACTGCACTCTAACTCTACTCTAGTGGTCAAAAGGTCTCTGGTCAAAAGGTCTCTGGTCAAAAGGTCTCTGGTCTCTTGTCAAAAGGTCTCTGCTCAAAAGGTCTCTGGTCAAAAGGTCTCTGGTCAAAAGGTCTCTGGTCAAAAGGTCTCTGGTCAAAAGGTCTCTGGTTGCCTCCCGGGTGGCGCAGTGGTCTAGGGCACTGCATCGCAGCGCTAGCTGCGCCACCAGAGTCAGGGTTCGTGCCCAGGCTCTGTCGCAGCCTGCCGTGACCGGGAGGTCCGTGGGGCGACGCACCAATTGCATAGCGGTCGTCCGGGTTAGGGAGGGTTTGGCCGGTAGGGATATCCTTGTCTCATCGCGCTCCAGCGACTCCTGTGGCGACCGGGCGCAGTGGCGCTAACCAAGGGGCCAGGTGCACGGTGTTTCCTCCGACACATTGGTCGGGCTGGCTTCCGGGTTGGAGGCGCGCTGTGTTAAGAAGCAGTGCGGCTTGGTTGGGTTGTGCTTCGGAGGACGCGTGCTTTCGACCTTCGTCTCTCCCGAGCCCGTACGGGAGTTGTAGCGATGAGACAAGATAGTAATTACTAGCGATTGGAAACCACAGAGATTGGGGAGAAAAGGGGGTAAACATTTTTTTAAAAGGTCTCTGGTCAAAATTAGTGAACTATATACAGCATAGTTCAGACGCAGACCAGCTATTGAAAACTACTGACAGCTATTGAACAGCTACTTGACAGCTATTGAACACTATTGACAGCTACTGACACAGCTATTGAACAGCTATTGAACAGCTACTGACCAGCTATTGAACAGCTACTGACCAGCTATTGAAACAGCTATTGAACAGCTACTGACCAGCTATTGAACAGCTATTGAACAGCTACTGACCAGCTATTGAACAGCTATTAACACTACGACAGCTATGAACAGCACTGACCAGCTATTGAACAGCTATTGAACAGCGGGGGACACACCAGACCAGACCAGCTATTGAACAGCTATGAACATGGGGGACACACCAGACCAGACCAGACCAGCTATTGAACAGCTATTGAACAGCGGGACACACCAGACCAGACCAGCTATTGAAACAGCTATTGAACAGCGAGGACACTTTAAAGAGTTCTCTGCACCGTAATGTTTAATGCACCATAGCCTAATAAGACTGGAGGTAGGAGATCATATCAAACACTTCACAAGTTTTATGACTACAAGGTAATTCCCAAAGCTTTCATTTCTCTAAATAACAGAAGATAGGTACTACAGTAGAGTGTACTGCCATGCTCGTTAAATCACAGGCCTACACATCGGAATCACAGAGCTCATTGTTAAATACCTGTGAAATACATTTTGCATTACTTTCTACATTTTGTAAGCGAAATACACCATTCATTTGTCTTGCTACTACAACAGTTATATATCTCAGTTGTCTCAAGTCGACAGAGATGGCTCAATACTGTTCTGTGTTAATGTCACGATGAGGACGGCTCAATACTTTCTGTTAATGTCACGATGAGGATGCTCAATACTGTTCTGTTAATGTCACGATGAGGCGGCTCAATACTGTTCTGTGTTAATGTCACGATGAGGATGGCTCAATACTGTTTTGGTTAATGTCACGATGAGAAGGCTCAATACTGTTCTGTGTTAATGTCACGATGAGGATGGCTCAATACTTTCTGTGTTAATGTCACGATGAGGATGGCTCAATACGTTCTGTGTTAATGTCACGATGAGGACGGCTCAATACTGTTCTGTGTTAATGTCACAATGAGGATGGTTCAATACTGTTCTGTGTTAATGTCACGATGAGGACGGCTCAATACTGTTCTGTGTTAATGTCACGATGAGAACGGCTCAATACTGTTCTGTGTTAATGTCACGATGAGGATGGCTCAATACTGTTCTGTGTTAATGTCACGATGAGTGTTTGATAGAAACCCTTTGATTTGATCTTTTCAAATACTCTCAGTGTTTGTTTAAGTCTGCCTGGAGAGCCAATGACATGCGGATGACTCAACACTATACACGTCAGCTACCGTAGGGATCCATAATAAAAAACAAATACAAAATGTGCAGCAATTTTGGGACTTTTCTATTGGTTTATTAAGACAGGCAAGCTCAAAATGTCACAAATAAAGTGTTTGAATCGATTTTGAAACCGATATTCTCATAATGTTGGGGCAATTCATGTACGTTTAAGCATCTCAGGTAGACTGATGTTACATGGTAAAAGCTAGTCTGATAGTGAGTTACCTCATAGGTGCCTGGGCCGGGGTTGGTGTTCTTGGGGCCTTTGAAGCGATCCTCCCTGGACACGATCAGAGCCATCTGGGGACTGGACTTGATGTCAGGACTATACTGACCTGGACCTGGTGGACAGAGGAGAGGAAAGTAGAGGAGAGGGAGAGGGGAGGGCAGGGCAGGGCAGGGGAGGAGAGGACAAGAGAGGAGAATAGAGGAGAATAGAAGAGAATACAGGAGAATAGAACAAAGGAGAATAGAATAGAATAGAGGAGAATAGAGGAGAAGAGAATAGAGGAGAATAGAGGAGAATAGAATAGAGGAGAATAGAGGAGAATCTCGCCTCTTCTCCTATCCCTCCTCTCACCCTCCTCTCCTCTCCTCTCCACCCTCCTCTCCCTCCTCTTCCCTTCCCTCCCTCCCTCTCCATCTTCTTTTCTATTCTCCTCTATTCTATTCTCCTCTATTCTATTCTCCTCTATTCCTCCTCTATTCTATTCTCCTCTATTCTCTTTTATTCTATTTCTCCTGTATTCTATTTTCGTCTATTCTATTTTCCTCTATTCTCTTCTATTCTCCTCTACTCTCCTTTATTCTATTATCCTCTATTCTCCTCTATTCTATTCTCCTCTATTCTATTTCCTCTATTCTCCTCTACTCTCCTTTATTCTATTCTCCTCTATTCTCCTCTATTCATTATATTCTATCCTATTCTCCTCTATTCTATTCTCCTCTATTCTCCTCTATTCTCATCTATTCTATTCTCCTCTATTCCATTCTCCTCTATTCTATTCTCATCTATTCTCCTCTATTCTATTCTCCTCTATTCTCCTCTCTATTCTCCTCTATTCTATTCCCCTCTATTTTATTCTCCTCTGTTCTCCTCTATTCTCCTCTATTCTATTCTCGTCTATTCTATTCTCCTCTATTCTCCTATATTCTATTCGCCTCTATTCTATTCTCCTCCTATTCTAATCTTTCTATTCTATTTCCTCTACTCTCCTCTCCTCTATTCTCCTCTATTCTATTCTCCTCTATTCTATTCTCTCTATTCTATTCTCCTCTGGTCCTCCTCTATTCTATGCTACTCTATTCTCTCTTCTATTCTCCTCTATTCTATTTCTTCTCTATTCTATTCTCCTCTATTCTATTCTCCTCTATTCTCTCTATTCTTCTCCTTTATTCTACTTCTCCTCTATTCCTATTCTCCTCTATTCTATTCTCCTCTATTCTCCTCTATTCTTTTACTTATTCTCCTCTTTCTATTCCTCTTATTCTATTCCTCCTCTATTCTATTCTCCTCTATTCTCCTCTCTATTCTAATTCTCCTCTATTCTATTCTCCTCTATTCTATTCTCCTCTATTCTAATCTCGTCTATTCTCTTATTCTATTCTCCTCTATTCTATTTCTCCTCTATTCTATTCCTCTATTCTCCTCTATTATATTCTCTCTTTCTCTCTCCTCTATTTCCTCTTATTCTATTTCTCCTCTATTCTATTCTCCTCTATTCTCCTCTTATTTATTCTCCCCTATTCTCCTCTATTCTATTCTCCTCTATTCTCCTCTATTCTATTCTCCTCTTTTCTATCTCTCTATTCTATTCTCCTCTATTCTCCTCTATTCTCCTCTATTCTATTATCCTCTATTCTATTCTCCTCGATTATATCTCCTCTATTCTCCTCTATTTCTATTCTCCTCTATTCTATTCCATTTTCTTCTATTCTATTCTCCTCTCCTCTATTCTCCTCTATTCTATTCTATTCTCCTTTGTTCTATTCTCCTATATTCTCCTCTATTCTATTCTCTATTCTCCTCTATTCTATTCTCCTCTCTTATTCTATTCCCCTCTATTTTATTCTCCTCTATTCTATTCTATCCTCCCTCTACTCTCCTTTATTTTATTATCTCTATTTCCTCTATTCTATTCTCCTCTATTCTATTCTCCTCTATTCTCCTCT
>NC_036855.1:2875654-2898882 GCF_002910315.2 Salvelinus sp. IW2-2015
GACTGGCGTGTTAGTGGAGACTGGTAGACTGGCTGTGAGGAGACAATAACTGGGCTTGTTGAGGAGACTGTAGACTGGGCTTGTTGAGAGACTGTAAGACTGGGCTTTTGAGGAGACAGTAACTGGGCTTGTTGAGGAACGTTAGACTGGGCTTGTTGAGAGACTGTAGACTGGCTTTGTTGAGGAGACAATGGGCTTGTTGAGGAGACTAGACTGGGCTTGTTGAGGGAGCCCAATGTCCTTCCATTCAAATACAGTGTCCGTTTCTCTTTGTGGTTAGCCTCATTTTTACTTCAATTATACTTTCATTGCAAATTTCTTTCAAAAAAAGATTCAACATTATTGGTAAATTTATGCAACTATTTACCCAAGACTTCACCCCGTTAACAAGAGATTGATTTGCATATAAATAGATCTGGCTGTGGTGCAAAGTGTGCTCTCAAACACTTATTCATTTCAGCCATTATTTAATTTGCATTTCAGAATATGGGGTATTATTTGCACCCCTCATCCAGGCCCTTTTTGGCAATCACAATTTTGAATGTCAACTTGATTGGAATATGTTAACATATTAGGTGTATACTTCTGCAGTCACCCAATGGCTGCGGGTAGAAATGGGCTCTATGACACGGAATCTTGCTCCAGGTGAAATGGGAATGTTAGAATGCAAAATAACATCTAGAAACCAATCAAATTTTCTGTGGCGGTAAGCACCTTTGAGTTAGCTGGGGTCAGAACAAGTGATTGGGAAACCTATGCGCGGAACCCCCAGGCTTACCGGTTACATTTTCTTCCTCAACCTTGTTTTCATCATTTAGTCAAATGTCATCTAGCATACTTAAACAGTTGTATTACCTCGTCATGTTTTCATTCACTCTGTATTGCTAGAATCATTTGTTGTTTACATCAGTGACCGAGTGAGTGAGTCGTTGAGAGTTAGCTCAGTCCTACTCTACACTTTTCTTCTCAAGTGGTATCTTATTGGAATATGAATGGTTTATGGTGATGAGACTCAGAGGCCTGACTCTCCTCTCCTCTCCTCCTTCTCCTCTCCCCCTTTCTCCTATCCCTCCTCTCACCTCCTCTCCTCTCCTCTCACCCTCCTCTCCCTCCTCTTCCCTTCCCCTCCCTCCCTCCCATCTCCTCCTCTATTCTATCTCTTCTCCTCTATCTCTACTTCTATTCTCTCTCTATTCTTTCCTCTATTCCTCCTATTCTATTCCCTCTATTCTCCTCATTTATTTCTCCTTATTATCTATTCTCTCTTTTATTTCTATTTCGTCTATTTCTATTTTCCTCTTATGCTAGTCTATTCTCCTCTACTCTCCTTATTCTATTATCCTCTATTCTCCTCTATCTATTCTCCTCTTTTCTATTTCTCCTCTATTCTCCTCTACTCTCCTTTATCTATTCTCCTCTATTCTCCTCTACTATTATATTCTATCCTATTCTCCTCTATCTTCCATTCTCCTCTATTCTCCTCTATCTCATCTATTCTATTCTCCTCTATTCATTCTCCTCTATTCTATTTCTCATCTATTCTCCTCTATTCTATTCTCCTCTCAATCTTCCTCTATTCTCCTCTATTCTATTCCCCTCTATTTTATTCTCCTCTGTTCTCCTCTATTCTCCTCTATTACTTCTCGTTATTCTATTCTCCTCTATTCTCCTATATTCTATTCGCCTCTATTCTATTCTCCTCTATTCCTACATCTCTCTATTCTATTCTCCTCTACTCTCCTCTCCTCTATTCTCCTCTATTCTATTCTCCTCCATTCTTTCTCTCTATTCTATTCTCCTCTGGTCTCCTCTATTCTATGCTACTGATTCTCCTCTTTCTATTCTCCTTCTATCTCATTCTTCTCTATCTATTCTCCTCTATTCTATTCCTCTCTATTCTCCTCTATTCCATCTCTCCTTTCATTCTCCATTCTCCTCCCTAATTCTATTCTCCTCTATTACTTCTCCTCATTACTCTCCTCTATTCTATTTCTACTCTATTCCTCCTCTTTCTAATCTCCTCTTATTCTCCTTCCTCTATTCCATCTCCTCCCTATTCTTCCTCTATTCTATTCCCTCTATTCTTTCTCTCTTTCTATTTCCTCTCATCTAATCTCGTCTATTCTTCCTCCTATTCTATTCTCCCTCTATTCTATTTCTCCCTCTTATTCTAATCTCCCCTCTATTCTCCCCTCTTATTATACTTTCTCCTATTCTCTCCTCTATTCTCCTCTATCTATTCTCCTCTATTCTTTATCTCCTCCTATTCTCCTCTCATTCTATTCTCCCCTATCTCCTCTATTCATTCTCCTCTATTCTCCTCTATTCTATTCTCCTCTTTTACTCTCTCTATTCTATTCTCCTCTATTCTCCTCTATTCTCCTCTATTCTATTATCCTCTATTCTATTCTCCTCGATTATATTCTCCTCTATCTCCTCTATTCTATTCTCCTCTATTCTATTCCATTTTCTTCTATTCTATTCTCCTCTCCTCTATTCTCCTCTATTCTATTCTATTCTCCTTTGTTCTATCTCCTATATTCTCCTTATTCTATCTCCTCTATTCTCCTCTATTCTATTCTCCTCTATTCTATTCCCCTCTATTTATTCTCCTCTATTCTATTCTATCCTCCTCTACTCTCCTTTATTCTATTATCCTCTATTCTCCTCTATTCTATTCTCCTCTATCTATTCTCCTCTATTCTCCTCATTCTATTCTCCTCTATTCTCCTCTATTCTCTTCTCCTCTATTCTCCTCTATTCTATTCTATTCTCCTTTGTTCTATTCTCCTGTATTCTCTTCTATTCTCCTCTATTCTCCTCTCTTGTCCTCTCTCCCCTGCCCTGCCCTGCCTCCCCTCTCCCTCTCCTCTACTTTCCTCTCCTCTGTCCACCAGGTCCAGGTCAGTATAGTCCTGACATCAAGTCCAGTCCCCAGATGGCTCTGCGTGTCCAGGGAGGATCGCTTCAAAGGCCCCAAGAACACCAACCCCGGCCCAGCACCTATGAGTAACTCACTATCAGACTAGCTTTTACCATGTAACATCAGTCCCTCTGAGATGCTTAAACGTACATGAATTGCCCCAACATTATGAGAATATCGGTTTCAAAATCGATTCAACACTTTATTTGTGACATTTTGAGCTTGCCTGTCTTAATAAACCAATAGAAAAGTCCCAAAATTGCTGCACATTGTGTATTTGTTTTTTATTATGGATCCCTACGGTAGCTGACGGTTATAGTGTTGAGTCATCCGCATGTCATTGGCTCTCCAGGCAGACTTAAACAAACACTGAGATATTTGAAAAGATCAAATCAAAGGGTTTCTATCAAACACTCATCGTGACATTAACACAGAACAGTATTGAGCCATCCTATCGTGACATTAACACAGAACAGTATTGAGCCGTTCATCGTGACATTAACACAGAACAGTATTGAGCCCGTCTCATCGTGACATTAACACAGAACAGTATTGAACCATCCTCATTGTGACATTAACACAGAACAGTATTGAGCGCCCTCATCGTGACGATTAACCACGAACAGTATTGACCATCCTCATCGTGACATTAACACAGAACAGTATTAGCCATCCTCATCGTGACAGTATACACCCACAGTATTGAGCCGTCCTCATCGTGACATTACACACAAGAACAGTATTGAGCCATCCTCATCGTGACATTAACACAGAACAGTATTGAGCCGCCTCATCGTGACATTAACACAGAACAGTATTGAGCCATCTCATCGTGACATTAACACAGAACAGCTATTGAGCCGTCCTCATCGTGACATTAACACAGAACAGTTTGAGCCATCTCTGTCGACTTGGACAACTGGAATATAACTGTTGTAGTAGCAAGACAAATGAATGGGTATTTCGCTTACAAATGTAGAAAGTAATGCAAAATTATTTCACAGTATTAACAAATGAGCTCTGTGATTCCGATGTGTAGGCGCTGTGATTTAACGAGCATGCAGTACACTCTACTGTAGTACCTATCTTCTGTATAGAGAAATGAAAGCTTTGGAATACCTTGTAGTCATAAAACTTGTGAAGTGTTTGATATGATTCCTACCTCCCGTCTTATTAGGCTATGGTGCATTAAACATTACGGTGCGAGAAACCTTCATCTAAGAGTCTCCGTTCAATAGCTGTTCAATAGCTGTGTCTGGTTGGTGTCCCCGCTGTTCAATAGCTGTTCAATAGCTGGTCTGGTCTGGTCTGGTGTGTCCCCCACTGTTCACTAGCTGTAATAGCTGTCTGGTCTCGGTGTCTCCCGCTGTTCAATAGCTGTTCAATAGAAAGTTCCATGCTGTTCAATAGCTGTTAACTAGCCGTGTTCAGTAGCTGTGTTCAATAGCTGTTTCAATAGCTGGTCAGGTAGCTGTTCAATAGTCTTCAATAGCTGATGTCAGTAGCTGTTCAATAGCTGTTTCAATGCTGTCTGGTCAGTAGCTGTTCAATACGGCTGGTCAGATAGCTGTTTCAGAAGCTGTTCAATAGACTGGTCAGTAGCTGTCAATAGGCTGTTCAATAGTGTCAGTAGCTGTTCAAACTGGTCAGAGTTGTTCAATAGCTGGTCTGCGTCTGAAACATATGCTGATATAGTTCACTAATTTTGACCAGAGACCTTTTAAAAAAATGTTTACCCCCTTTTCTCCCCAATCTCGTGGTTTCCAATCGCTGTAATTACTATCTTGTCTCACTCACTAACTTCCGTACGGCATCGTGAGCTCACGAAGGTCGAAAGCCACGCGTCTCCGACAGCCACAAACCAACAAGCCCCGCTCGCTTCTCTGAACACACGCGCGCCTCCAACCCAAGCCAGCCGCACAACCTGTGCGGAAGCAAACCTCGTGTGACCCTGGCCCTCCCTGCGTTAGCGCGCACTCGCGCCCGGCTCGCCACAGAGATGCTCGCTGGTGAGGCGATGAAAG
Source organism: Salvelinus sp. IW2-2015 (assembly GCF_002910315.2). Lineage (NCBI taxonomy): Eukaryota > Metazoa > Chordata > Actinopteri > Salmoniformes > Salmonidae > Salvelinus > Salvelinus sp. IW2-2015. The sequence continues at coordinate 2,880,602 of NC_036855.1, forward strand.
CAAGATATCCCTACCGGCCAAACCCTCCCTAACCCGGACGACGCTATGCCAATTGTGCGTCGCCCACGGACCTCCCGGTCACGGCAGGCTGCGACAGAGCCTGGGCACGAACCCTGACTCTGGTGGCGCAGCTAGCGCTGCGATGCAGTGCCCTAGACCACTGCGCCACCCGGAGGCAACCGAGAACTTTTGACCAGAGACCTTTTGACCAGCAGACCTTTTGACCAGAGACCTTTTGACCAGAGACCTTTTGAGCAGAGACCTTTTGACAAGAGACCAGAGACCTTTTGACCAGAGACCTTTTGACCAGAGACCTTTTTGACCACTAGATAGAGTTAGAGTGCAGATATGGAGTGTGAGGTTCACTAAAATAGCCAACAGCACAAAAAGAGGAAATCGTGGGAATTCCACATGCACTTCAAAAGGTTGACCTCCCCCGTCCTAGTTCTGAGATCCACAAATTCACATGCTGCGATCTGTATTCACAGAGCAAATTGTGCGCAGCCCGATCTGTATGCCAGAGAAACATTGGGAGAAGGAGCGGCTTGGTGCTTATTGATCTGTTTGATGTGTTTGGGAGGGTTCAGCACTAGGGTGCCCCGGGGTTGAAATGCCCCGGGGTAGAAGTGCCCGGGGTTGAAGTGCCCGGGGTTGAACAGGTGTATGGATGCCAGGGATCACCACCACAGGGGTGACACCAACACCACACACACACACACACAGTCTCAACACACAGTCTCACAAACACGAACACACACACACACAGTTTCTCAAAACACAGACCCATTCTTGCTCTGTCTGTCAGCAATAACATACGTCCCTGACACTTCAAACACGTAGTTCCACCGTCCATTCCAACAGTGGTATTGATTACAGTTTACTAGCCCAATATCAGTGATATGAACTATAGTTACTAGCCAATCACAGTGATATGAACTACAGTACTAGCCAAATCACAGTGATATGAACTTCAAGGTTGTGTCCTAAAATGGCTCGCCGCCTACAGTCTACAGTCTCCTCAACAAGCCCAGTCTATTGTCTCCTCAACAAGCCCAGTCTACAGTCTCCTCAACAAGCCCAGCCTATTGTCTCCTCAACAAGCCCAGTTTATTGTCTCCTCAACAAGCCCAGTCTACAGTCTCCTCAGACTAGAGTAAACCCTTATTCATGTATTCTGTATTATTCTCAAACAATTTCAACCCTCACCTCTCTACAATGACACTTTCTAGCTATTTGTTCAGTTGATTTGAMTCAACATCACTTTAATGAAATGAAWAAAGAGTAAAAGATATCAGATCCGCTAGAAAGCAGCATGTTGAGCAGTGCTTAAACCTTGACGGTCAGTACGGTGGCCCGCTACAGTGTGAAGATACAAGTCTAGGATCAGCTTTCCCTGCCACAATCTTAACTTTAACCATTAGTGGGGATAAAGCAAAACTGACCCAAGATCAGTGTCTAGGGGGCAACTTCACACTACACCACAGTGTAGCCTACAGCAGTGGTTCCCAACCCTGTTCACTCTGGTTCCCAACCCTGTTCACTCTGGTTCCCAACCCTGTTCACTCTGGTTCCCAACCCTGTTCCAGCACTGGGGAAAATCCTGATGCACCACCCAATTTCARAATTACACCTTGTGCATTCTACTATTACAACTTTCAGGAGTAAGTTGAAAGCCGGAGTTCCTAGGGGGCCCCACAGTTTGGKAACCACTGGTCTAGAGTACCTGGGAAGTCCGGATCGCAGCTCAGGAAGGAGGAGTGTCTGGGTGCTGCGCTCAGGAATGAGCTCTGGCGTTTCCTGCCCCCCTCGCTCCTGGGTCCTGAGAAGGAGGCGCGGCCGTACGTCTTCTCAAAAGACTCCCGCACGTTGTAGGAGCTGGGAGGAGGGGTGTCCTGGAGAGAAGAAGAAGAAGACTTTATTGTCCATTAACTGGTAGAAAACAAACCTTTGTTTTTATGCTCACAACCCAAGCTCCCGAGAGGGGTTGGAAGCAATGGGTCTTGCGCAGAGCAGCACCCCTGGAGCAATTGAAGGGGGTTACGTGCCTTGCCCTAGTCACAACACAGAGAGACGACGATATGGCCACAACACAGAGACGATGACGATATGGTCACAACACAGAGAGATGACGATATGACCACAACACAGAGAGATGACGATATGGTCACGACACAGAGAGATGACGATATGGTCACGACACAGAGAGATTGACGAATATGAACCACAACAACAGAGAGATGACGATATGACCACACACACAGAGAGATGACGATATGACCACATGTAACAGTATAACTTTAAACCGTCCCCTCGCCCCGCCACGGCGCGCGAACCAGGGACCCTCTGCACACATCAACAACTGACACCCACGAAGCATCGTTACCCATCGCTCCACAAAAGCCGCGGCCCTTGCAGAGCAAGGAAACCCTACTTCAGGTCTCAGAGCAAGTGACGTAACCGATTGAAATGCTATTAGCGCGTACCCGTAACTAGCTAGCCCATTTCACATCCGTTACACTCACCCCCCCTTTCAACCTCCTCCTTTTCCGCAGCAACCAGTGATCGGGTCAACAGCATCAATGTAACAGTATAACTTTAGTACGTCCCCTCACCCATACCCGGCGGCGAACAGGGACCCTCTGCACACATCAACAAGGTCGCCCACGAAGCATCGTTACCCATCGCTCCACAAAGGCCGCGGCCTTTGCAGAGCAAGGGGAACCCTACTTCAGGTCTCAGAGCAAGTGACGTAACCGATTGAAATGCTATTAGCGCGTACCCGCTAACTAGCTAGCCATTTCACATCCGTTACACACACACACAGAGGATGACGATATGGCACAACACAGAGAGATGACGATATGACCACAACACAGAGAGATGACGATAGAAGGTGTGCCAACCAGACAAACAGAAGGAGGAACGGAGAGGGGAACAGAGAGAAGAACGGAGAGGAGGAACGGAGAGGAGGAACGGAGAGGAGGAACGGAGAGGAGGAACGGAGAGGACGAACGGAGAGGAGGAACAGAGAGGAGGAACAAAGAAAGAGGAACGGGAGAGGGAGGAACGGAGAGGGAGGAACGAGAGAGGAGACAGAGAGGAGGAACAGAGAGGAGGAACAGAGAGGAAGAAACGGAGAGGAGAACGAGAGAGGAACAGGGAGGAGAAACAGAGAGGAAGGCACGGAGAGGAGGAACGGATGAGAAACAGGGAGTGAAGTATACTGATATAGAAATATGATTTGGGTTTTCTCACCAGAATAAATTTGCTCAACATTTTGAGTGATCCAGACAATCAGCATTTTATTTTAATTATCAAATCCCTCGGTATGACCTTGGCTGCAATAACACTGGTCTGAGAAGTCAACAGACACCATACCCTTCTCTGACATCCTAGCTGATTGGCTCACCACAAAACATTGTGACGGGAACATCTGACAGGCACTCCTATCAATAACATGTTCCTTGTCTAACAACATCGTCCATCCACAGTACAGTKGGGTCTAATGAGCGATCCCGTTCCCTCCATGGGGCTGTTAGCTGGCCCTCAGTAGCCTCTCTACAGGGGGGGCCTCATTACATACAATAAATGACCCTTCAGCCTAACATAATAACAAYTAATAATAATAGTAACAACTGACCACACCAGCCTGTCAGCATCACAACACTGACTAAATCACTCATGGGCTGTAATGACCAGAGACCAGACAAGGAAGACACATATCTCTAATATGACCTGAGAAAACTACAATTATAAATGACTATGAATAATGTCATTATGATTCATATGGATTATCTGTCTAAACCAGTAAGGAGATGTGTATTTTTCCAACCTAGCGCTACTTGGTTTCAAATATGATCTCCTTACTCTTCCCATCCACTCCACCCTGAATTCCAGCTCCTTCCCGCTGGACGCAGGTACAGACTACCTAAGGTTTAACAAAATAAGTTCTCTATTATTCCGAATGCAATTTTGCAACTKAACAAATGTTGGACTAATTGCTCTTAGCACTTGTACTATGAAACAGCACTTACCCTGCCTATTTGTTTGTAAATATCCTTTGTTATTTATTGTACATTTTTAGATGTTATATGTTTTATGACTGCTGCAAGATTGCCTCTTTGATGACATTAAAGTTTCCTGAATCTGAATGATCCCCTTCTCCTCAGATCCTTCTACCATGCTAAAAATAGTTTTAGTGACGATGAGAGAGTGATATGTGTTATATAGCTCAGCTACGCTAAGCAGATGAATACTGCGGGGCTATATAGCTAGCTCAGCTACCTAGCTAGATGAATACGCGGGGCTATATAGCTAGCTTCAGCTACGCTAGCTAGATGAATACGCGGGGCTATATAGCTAGCTCAGCTACGCTAGCTAGATGAATACTGCGGGATATATAGCTAGCTCAGCTACGCTAGCTAGATGAATACTGCGGGGCTATATAGCTAGCTCAGCTACGCTAGCTAGATGATACTGCGGGGCTATATAGTTAGCTCGCTACGCTAGCTAGATGAATACTGCGGGCTATATAGCTAGCTCAGCTACACTAGCTAGATGAATGCTGCGGGGCTATATAGTTAGCTCAGCTACGCTAGCTAGATGAATACTGCGGGGCTATATAGCTTAGCTCAGCTACGCTAGCTAGATGAATACTGCGGGCTATATAGTTAGCTCAGCTACGCTAGCTAGATGAATCTGCGGGGCTATATAGTTAGCTCAGCTACGCTAGCTAGATGAATACTGCGGGGCTATATAGTTAGCTCAGTACGCTAGCTAGATGAATACTGCGGGGAATAATAGATAGTCTTATCACTTTTTTTTGCATTCCATTAAACTTCGACTGTGTCTGAAATGGCACCCTATTCCCTATATAGGGCACTACTTTAGACCTATAGGGCTCTGGTCAAAAGTAGTGCAGTATTATTTAGGTAATAGGGTTCAAGTTTTAAGATTCAAGTTTTTACAGTTACGTGCACAAGCACAGTGAAATGCCTTTCTTGCAAAGCAAAGTTGGGTCAGAGCTCGCAAGACGACAGCCATACAGTACAGATAGCTCAATTACAATGAGCCCGTCCTCCCCAATTAAGGTAGCACCAGCCGCCTGTGACGCACACAGCACGAGGTGTTGGAAGCAGTGGGTAAGGCGAAGTGCAGCGCCCCTGAAACAATTGTAGTGGGTTACGTGCCTTGCTCAATGGCACAACACAGAGACACAGAGAGATGACGATATGGTCACAACACAGAGAGATGACRATATGAAGGTGTGTGAACAGGGACCGTATTTGGGACTAGAGAGACACAAAACTGAGAGAGGAAAGCTGTGGCTAGTAGCAAATGAAAATGGCACTGAAATTAATTGAACGATCGAGATGGAAATGATAGGTTGGCTGTACCTGTGAGGCTATACCTGTGGAGACCGGCTGAAATGATAGGTTGGCTGTACCTGTGAGGCTATACCTGTAGAGACCGGCTGAGATGATAGGTTGGCTGTACCTGTGTGGCTATACCTGTGAAGACCGGCTGAGATGATAGGTTGGCTGTACCTGTGTGGCTATACCTGTGGAGACCGGCTGAGATGATAGGTTGGCTGTACCTGTGWGGCTATACCTGTGGAGACCGGCTGAGATGATAGGTTGGCTGTACCTGTGWGGCTATACCTGTGGAGACCGGCTGAGATGATAGGTTGGCTGTACCTGTGWGGCTATACCTGTGGAGACCGGCTGAGATGATAGGTTGGCTCTACCTGTAAGGTTATACCTGTGGAGACCGGCTGAGATCTTTTTCTAACAATAGAACACATTTCATTTGTCTTCTCCTGTCTGTCACAGAGCCCCAATATAGCAGTAATTACACCTGATGGGAATTTAACTACCGTTCTCACCACCTCTCACCTATTGACAGTAGTCACAATACACTTAATTACAGAGCGGTGCGCCACGTCTGTCCAATTTCTCTCTATCGTTTATCGCCATCTATATGCATTTAGAAGTTTCATTTAACGAGCGCTCACACAGGCAGTGACATGAAACATAATGAAACGGAATACTGATGTGATTTCCCCCTGATTAGCGTCTAGACGTGTTGTCACCATCTAGATGTTTGCGAYTCTTTTCGACACTGAAGAATATAGAGAATTCAAACTAGGACAAGTCAATCGGTTARTTGGGCATGTGTTTAGAATGGAAGCTGTTATGGATTCCCTTTTGTTCCGGKTGAGTTCAGAGGTCAGAATTCAAAKAATGTTTTTTTTGACTGGTCAGAAAGGTAAACAGCGTGTAATGCCAGAGTCTGGCTTAACGGTAGTGCGGCTGAATTCACATGTCCGCAGACGGGGGGGGGGGATCCCTGAGTCCACCTTTCCTAGCTGTCGTCTCCCCGTCTAGTCCTATCGATGACAATAATGAATCAATCTCAATAAAATAAAACATCTGAAAAAGAAAGAAAGAAACAGGTCAGAGTTGAAGTGAACCAATGATTCCACCTTCGTGGCACATGTACTAATCCCYTACTATGATTCCTTCCTCAGAACAAGCTCTACGTGAAGACAGGGGYCTGAATCCCAAATGGCATCCTATTCCCTACATAGGGAACTACTTAATATGTATGACCATACAGGCTCTGGTCAAAAGTAGTGCACTATATAGTGTGCCGTTTGGGATGACGCCAGACCTTTTTAGCTCTGCCTGACAGCCTCACACTAAAGACCATGCGTGTGACAYGAACAGTGTACCAGCCATTCCTCTTCTTCTCAGCTCACAGTAGAAGACTATTCCTCATCTCATTAAACCCTCCCCATTAAACAATGAGGAAGTTATTTTCAGATGAGGCGGCCATTTAATTTTCCCACCCCATAAATACTGGGCTATATTTATAGTGTATGTTTCATCGAAGCTTCTGCACACTCAGCCGCAGTGGTTAAATAATCGTTTTCTGCTTTATTTAGTTCAAGGGGAGGAATTTGGTGTTCTAATGGGCTCTTAGATGGATCATAAAACCACAGGAATGATAGGGAATCACCATATGTTTGTAGTATGGTTTTATAGCTACTATAGCCGCTGAGGGCTACAGATCTGCTGCTATCTTCCTCGTTCTTCTCTCTCTCCCATAAATGTGTCTGACATAAATCAAACCGGGACTTTCTCACAAAATCAGATGAAGAATTTTATATTCTATGTTTACATATCCGGGATGTTTTATGAAAACAGGGGAGTGCATAAATTCTCTTATCGTAGCAACAATTACGAATACAAAATACGAACAAGTATGAAAATGTACACACTCACTACTTTAAGTTGCTCTGGATAAGAGCGCCWGCTAAATTACTAAAATGTAAATGTAAAATKAAGCAGAGAAGAACATTCTAGTCAAAGGGTGAACAGATTTAACACTTTAATACATTCAGTCTTTTGATGGCTTGTTCCTCTCTTCCCCCTCCCTCTTCCTCCCTGAACTTCACCTCCCTCTCTCCGTCGTTCCTTTGTCATCACTTTGTATTCCCTCTCTTCCCCCTCCCTTCACCACACCTCCCTCTCTCTGTCTTCTCTCCCTCCCTCTCTTTCTTTCTCTCGCTCATCTGGCAGTGAGCGGAGTGACCTGGCTTTGGCAGTGGAGAATCCTAGGCAACCACCAGGCAGCTATACTGTAGGCCCCACAGCTGGGTCCACTCAGCTACCAGACTAACAGACTGTCTGCAGCCTCTTGGCTGTATAAACAGGCAGCATCCCTAAACCACACCAGGCCTCGTCCCGCCACTGTTACCGACACGCTCCCAGCATCCCCCTCACCTGTTCCTCCACACACAGCTGTCTACACACACAGCTGTCTCCCACATGTTCCTCCACATTCCATGAGGAAGAGAAGGGGAAGGAAGAGAGGGGGGGATATATAGCACAAAAAAATAAGATTCAGGAGAAAAAYCTCCCTGGTATTCCGCCGTAGGACAGAACTGTGCATTGCCTACTGATAGAGATGATGTGAAAGCAGCAACATGGAGGTATGGTGTAATCCAGACGCCATATTATAATCTTGAAGAGCGTGAAAAACATCAGTCTGACAGCAGGTCAAAGAATGCAATGTTTCCTCTTTTTGTTGTAGTTCTTGCAAGGCACCAAGCCTCTGTTTTTAGACATGATGTCAGAACAGAGACACTGTGATAGATGTATGTCTCAAAGTCAGGGATTTGTTGGTTCTTTGCTGTGAGAGATTTGTTGGTTGTTTGCTGTGAGAGATTTGTTGGTTGTTTGCTGTGAGGGATTTGTTGGTTGTTTGCTGTGAGGGATTTGTTGGTTGTTTGCTGTGAGGGATTTGTTGGTTCTTTGCTGTGAGGGATTTGTTGGGTCTTTGCTGTGAGGTATTTGTTGGTTCTTTGCTGTGAGCAGGGTTGGGGAGTAACGGATTACAAAAAACGGTAACTGTAATCCGTTAATTTACCAGCAAAAATATTGTCATCAGATTACAGATACTTTTGAAAAACTAGATGATTCGAGGATTACTTTTAAATTCAGAAAGRATGTYCGCGAGAAGAAAAAAAATGGACACTTCTATGTTTTCTCAATGACATTCAAATCAGCATTGAAAAAAAGTTTCAGTTTGTTCCTGAGCGAGTCTGACCACTAGTCAGAGACCACTATGATGACACACCAAATGGGTTTGATGGATTGCGGGAAAAGAGCAGGAATAGGATTTTGTAGGCTACAATCCAAGCTATGTCTTCCAATGGTGCGACTGCTGTCGGCATCCAAAGATTATCCAACTTGAATAAACGCATGGAGGTAAAGGATGACAGCAGTGGTGTAGTCTACAGGCCATACAGATATCACTTATTGTTATCTACATAGAGCATTGATGTGAATCACACTGCTGCTCTCTCATTTAGCTATTTGCGCMTTACGGATTGTGGTTGTTGTGGATGGCTGTTAACAAATCTAAATGTGTATTTGAACCCAATAATGGTTGAATTCAAGAAGTTTAAGCTGCCTATCAATCATTGATTAGAAACCAGTGGACAGCCAGTGAAAAATGCGCTCTTGCAACAGCTGCACAGTGCAGATCCCAGCCTACGGAATAAAAGTGGGGCTTTTATCGCTCAATCTAATTCATGCTGATAAAAAAATACATCCATAGACCTAATGGACACATGCTCAAACTTGCACACTTCTGATAGACTTAAAGGCCCAATCTGTAGTTGCTACATCCATTTTTGGACTTTTAAATTATATATATATCCATTGATTCTTGAAGAATTTAACTTAGAAATCCCTCATGAGCTATGTTCAACTGTCGTATCAGAACACCAAATAAAAGCTTGCATTTCTCCAATGTTTGTAAACAAAGTAAATGTAAACAAATATTGTATAGCCTCATAACAAGGTTAAAACAATAATTTTGATATCATGGATGGTCAGTCCTTGCATCCATAGCTATGTCTATTAATCTGAGAGTACTTACATTTCTCCAGGCCCATCCCTCAGCTTTTTACCAAAACAGAGGCGGGGCGACCATTTTGTTATTGTTTCATCTGTGGATTTTTTTGTCCTTTTTTGTCCATTTGTCCTTTAAACAGCTGCATATTATCAAGATATCAAAGGTCACCAAACGAAAACTTTAAGACCTCATAGGCCTATAACAAATGCCGCACTTATGACATGTCACCTTTTTTTCAATGAAATACGCACTTTTCAGTAGTGCTTCAAAGCATGCCATTGCATGGGAGCGGCAGCACTTTATTTTTCAACTCTGACATCTCTGAGACCGAATCAGGTCCTCACCATGACAACAAAGTCACTAAACAACACATACGAGCTGGCCTACAACGGTTCTCCTTAGTTTTTGGGGTCATCTGCAGCTAAAACAATTAGGCTAATCTAATACTTCCATATTTCCAAGTCTATTCTTTGAAGATCAAGGGGTACTAATCTATTTATTGGAATGACTGAATTCGGCATAGACTTTGGTTTTTAATGTAAAGAAAACATTTAATCGTCATTATCTAATTGTTAGTAAGAAAGCGATGGGTATAGAAGAAGCTCTACATAGACCACACCACATAAAAGTACAATGTAACATCATATATGACCACTATGGTAAACATTATCGAACATTCCATTTTATGCTGCAGAATACGATGTTTCAAACTGGTAACATACTTTTCGTCTTCTTCGAATGCCTTTTAAGGAGAAAGTATCTAAAGTAACGTAATGTAATCAGATTGTGTCACTGAGTTTGGGTAACCAAAAGTTGTGTTACTCATTACAATTCAGGACAGGGAACTAGTAACTGCAAGAGATTACATTTATAAAGTAACCTACCAACCCGGCTGTGAGGGATTTGTTGGGTCTTTGCTGTCATTATTGAAATCAAATCAAACGCATGCTGTAAATCACTTTAAAAGTGATCCTTCTCCCAGGTCTGTGACCATTTGCTGACCAATCATTATTGCCAGAGTTACGACAAACAATATGATCTGTATCCTCTTGTATATCCTACAGTTGAATGTTTTTTTAAACAGATCAATAGAAATTACATTTCAAAATGGGGTGTGTTGCTAAAATGAACGATTCTGACATTCAACGGACCAATGGGTGCAGCTCAGGGCTTCATTGATCAAAAACTAAATTCAAAGTCGGACTCTTGCGCTTAAGGGGGGGTTGAACAATGAGGTAGGGTTCAGTGTAGCTCTGGCCCAAGGAACACACACTAACGACCGGATCAGAGCTAGGTTTAGCGGCACATCTTTGGTGTAAACTCAAAAAACAGCAGTGTTAGGAGAATAATCACAACTTTACAGAGAGAGGGAGATTTTACACAAACAAGACTGTGATCTTTCCTCAAGCCATAGAGTGCATCCACACATCTCATAAACCCTAAAAACATGCAGGATCCCCATCTCTACCCCCTCTCCCTTTCTGTCTCTCTTCCTATAATTCTCTACCCCCTCTCTCTTTCTGTCTCTCTGCCTCTAATTCTCTACCCCCTCTCTCTTTCTGTGTCTCTCTTCCTAAAATTCTCTACCCCCTCTCTCTTTCTGTCTCTCTGCCTCTAATTCTCTACCCCCTCTCTCTTTCTGTCTCCTCTCCTAAAATTCCTCTACCCCCTCTTCTTTCTGTTCTCTCTGCCTCAATTCTCTACCCCCTCTCTCTTTCTGTCTCTCTTCCTATAATTCTCTACCCCCTCTCTCTTTCTGTCTCTCTGCCTCTAATGCTCTACCCCCTCTCTCTTTCTTCTCTCTCCCCATAATTCTCTACCTTCACCTCTTCTGTCTCTCTGCCTCTAATTCTCTACCCCCCCTCTCTTTCTGTCTCCCTATAATTTTTACCTTCACTCTCTCTCTTCTGTTCTATGCCTCTAATTGCTTCGAAACCTCCTCTCTTTCTGTCTCCCTATAATTCTCTACCTTCACTCTCTCGCTTTCTGTCTCTCTGCCATCTAATTTTCTACCCTCATTCGCTATTCCTCTCTCTTTCCATGAAGCAATGTGGATCTAAAACAAGTAAACAGCCCAAGCATAGTAACAAAACTCTGATATACTCTGCAGTCGTACTAAAATAGGCGAATGCATCACTGTTGTGACACTGAGCTCAGACACAGAGCGTGCTGTTAGATCTCTGCTAACATAAATCTAATGTAATGATTTTAAAAGCTAATGACTTGCTCCGCTAGATAGCAGACGCATTCTTATTTTCAAAACCATCTGTTGGAACGGAAGAAGACGACAGAAAAAATACAGATTATGCGCCTGAATCTTTGCTAATTATTTCTGGGTTTACTTGGATCTCCCATTAGCCATTCCGATTGCAATAACTACTCTTCCTGGGGTCCCCACACAACACGCAACACAGAACAATAAAAAACAAAAAGCAACACAGATCCAACAAGACATTAAAATAAAAGAAGGAGACAACAAGACAACAAGAGAAGAAAATCTATCATAAAAGCCAACAAAATATAAAATATAATGCACACACACACGCGCACACACACACGCACACATACGCACACACACGCACACGCACACACACACACACGCACACACACACAAACAGAACAATAAAACATGATCCAAACAGATGAGGTCTGCTATACTGTGAGATAGTGAAGGGATAATGCAGATGCTACAACTATTTGCTTCTGCAGTCTGTTCCAGAGGCTGGTAGTAAACTTTAGCACTAATAGCCTTCTCCGGGCTTCTCCGGGCTTCTCCGGGCTGCACTAATAAGGCTCTCTTCTTTCTCTCATTAAGAGTGTTTAAGAGCCTGTTTTATTTCCTTTTTCCTAAGGCTACTTTGTCAACACCAGTCAGTTGATCAGACATTAGGTTGATCTGAGCCAGCGACTCCCTCTGATCCTCGGTGCCGTTTATTAGCTGAAACACGTGGAATGCTGCGTTCCAAATGCCACCCTCTTTACTATATTTGGGACACCACCTTCATAATGGCCAGGAAGGAAGCATGGGATGGCTCAATGCTGTTTGTTCAGTCGACTCGAGATACTCCCTCGTATTTTAATGGGGAGCAGCACTAAAGGTTCAAGTGATCAGCAGCAGACAGGTTTTTAGACAGACAGACAGGTAGACAGATAGATGCACGGACAGAGCGGTTTTGACGGTTTCACGGTACGTGTGGCAGCGGCTCCTTCGTAGCTACGGTGCTGACTCGGTCATTGTACGGTTGTTACGCTCGCGGACAGACAGTACAGTACAGAGCATGACTAGGACAGACAGTACCAGGATCATTGACCTATTATCAGGACTATACATTATATGCTCTATACTAGACAGACTTAGGATAGATAGATCAGTAGCATATACTAGATCAGACTAGTTACAGATCATGGTTATTAGCCTAGACCGGTGTGACACTATAACTAGAAGCTGAGTTTTTTATCTTATATATAGTCTATGCTTGTATCTCAGATAGTGCTAATGAACATTAGAGCTATTACGGTTTTTGTGTTGTCTTTTTTCTGTGTCGGTTTATGTTTTTATCGGTGTGTGTTGTTTTTCTTCTTACGACTCGGTACAGATAGACTGAGGTACGTTTTTCGTGTTCATTTAGGTCTCGTGTTTTATCCTTGTTAGGTTTTATTTCGTACGTACAGACAGACACAGACAGAAACAACAGACAAGATAGCCGGTGAGCGGACGCGACAGGCAAGATATCCGGACGGACGGTTACGACGGACGGACGTCCACGGTTTACGGGGAACATTACAGACAGGACCAGACCAAGACAGACAGACAGACAGACGACAGACAGACAGACAGACAGACAGGACAACAGAAGACCGGCACGGACGACAGGACAGACAGACAGACAGACAGAATCAGACAGACAGACAGACAGAACAGACAGACAGACAGACAGACAGACAACAGACAGACAGACAGACAGACAGACAGACAAGAAGCAGACAGACAGACAGACCAGACCAGACAGAACAGACAGAACAGACAGACAGACCAGACAACAGACAGACATCAGAGCAGACTATTCTTATACGTGTGTTTTTACGGTTACGGTTTCCTTACGGTGTACACGGTGGCTTGTTAAATATCGGACAGGATCAGCACAGGATCAGGTACAGACAACAGGCAGCTAGTAGACCATATCATGGCTAAGAAGTCTAGGACATCGACAGACAGACTACATGACATGATCGAGTATAGCAGACAGAAGGATCAGTTATCAGACATGACAGGACAACAACAGACAATGACAATACTAGACAGGACATGGCAGTAGTAGTCCAGTCCATCCAGACAGACAGACCAGACAGACAGAGCAGAACAGACAGACAGATCAGGTACAGACAGACAGACAGCCAGAGCAGACGACTATCTATATATATCTGACAGACAGACCAGACCAGACAGGACAGGACAAGACAGACAGACAGAGTAAGCTGGCTCTAATCAAACAGAAAACGTGGTACTGCATCAAACTGGGCCAACTGATAGCACCGGCAAAGGGAGACTGCCATGTCAAAGATCAGATTTCTTATGTGTATTTAAAGTCGCTAGTTAACAATACCGTCTGTTTACAATCTCTATCGTTAAATGGCTAACGACTGCTTACATATACAGTATCTAATTAAAGTCACACTGCAGTGTGCCTTTTTAAAAACTTTGTTAAAAATCCTCTCACAGTCCTTCCACATCATTATCCCTCTGTTCGGACTCCAGTTAATGTACCACGACGTGGAAGTCGTGGAACTGAAATGTTCCAGACAGGAGCTGCATGGGGTCACCTGCAGACGATCTGGCAGACAGGGGTCTTGGTTCGATAAAAACGTTATTACCGAGGGGAGGCTGTCAGAGACACTGGTCAATACAGCCGTAGGACTCAACTGTTCCCGCACTGCTTTCATCTTACCAACATCCTACCTCTTTTATGAAAGTGAGAAGAAATTGAGTTGAACTCGATAGACTAAAATAGCAGCGGAAGGATGCCTAAGGCAGCCCACTTCTCACGCCACATGAAACCCTCTCATGGGTTTTCCAATCACCGTCATGCATATGACAACTGACAGCATAATCTATAGCCTCTTTCCATTCTTTCAGACAGCCTTCTTCTTCTTCGGTCCTGCAAACCCTGTAAATAGTTCCTCCTGATAGTCAGTATACTGTACATACATTAACCCCAGGAGCCTCTGCATGACCAAACTCTCAGATCCTTCCCAAACACCATGGGACGCCATAACCATGACTAGAATCTCTTTACCAGCGGGCATAAGGGCACATGCCCCCCCCCCCACAGATTTGTCCTGTGTTGTTTTTTTTAGAGTTTAAAGCTGCAATATGTACGTTTGTGGGCAACCTGAMCAAATTCACATAGAAATGTGAGTTATAGATCTGTCATTCTCATTGAAAGCAAGTCTAAGAAGCAGTAGATCTGTTCTATGCGCGCTATTTCTATGCTCCCTGTTCTTAAGTTTTGTTTTTGTGTCTTTTACTTCCGGTTTTGTACAGCAGCTTCAAACAGCTGAAAATACTATMTTTTTGGTTATGGAAAACTTCTCTCACAGCGGTTTAGATGGTACAATGATTCTCTACACTATACTTGCTTGTTTTGTCACATTAACTGAAATTAGGGAAACTAATAGAATTTTAGCAACCACGAAATGGCGGAGCTATTTCCGCATATTGCTCCTTTAAATTAATTACTAAACTTCATTTAAGCTTTATCATAATTATTTATAAAACGATCTGTCAGCTGGACCGGGCAAAGAGTACCCCCCCCTCCCATTCTTCTAGGTAAGTGGTTCCTTCCAAGGTGCACCATGGAGCAAAGATATGCATGCAGCCAGTATCATGAGAGGAGGAGAGAGAGAGAGACACACACAGAGTTTGATTTGACTTAACCTGCCGGTGATGGTCAGGACTTGCAGGAGGTTGTAAATTCATTTGATCAAGCTATGTAGTCTATTGATGCCTTCTTGATGAATAGATCAAACGAACGTGTTCTGTTGTTTCTCTGTAATACGAGCCACCTAGCATGTTATGAAGTTGGCATTAGCTAGTCAGTTAGATAGGTTCCAATCTCTCAACTTCATAACTAGCTACCAAGCCATTTCAAGCTAGAGTAGCTTGTCTAACTATCCAGCTGCCAGGCCTGCTGACAAGGTTGATAGACTTTAGAAAATACTCCATGTATTTCATTATTGGTTATAATACTATATACCAGTGTAACAGTTGTACTAATTCCTAAGGTAGGGAAAAGGTTCTTAAAGAATCAATGTGCTTCATAATTCAAATGACAATTGAACAGGTAAAGAAGTATGCTTAGATAACCTATTACAATATACATATACAATGATTGTGACTCTAGACTTCAGGAAAAAGCTGTTTCAGGTTTTGAAAAAAGCTAACCCCCCCCCCCCCCCGTGCACGATTTGAAGGAAACTTCCAGATGGAGAAGCGGTGCATACTGTCTAAAGGACAAGGAATTGTCCCTAAGGTAAGCATGCTAGAGAGACGGACGCAGATGCCTCTCAGGACTAACTGTTGCCTCGAGCACTGGCAGCATGTAGGCAGCTGTTGCATTTGTTTTACAAGTTGAATACTTCAAGACTGTAATGTGTGCGCACGCACACGACGCACACACACCACACACACACACACACACACCCACCACACACACACACACACACAACACACACAAACACACACACACACACACACACACACACACACACATTGGGAAACACTAGTACAGTAAGCATAGGCAAGCTATGCTCTCTCTCTCTCTCTCTCTCTCTCTAATACCCTCTCTTTCTGTCTCTTCTCTGTAAACTCAACTCTCTCTCCTTTCTTTCATAGCCACTCTCTCGCATACCGACTCTCTCCTCTCTCTCATACCCACTCTCGCTCTCTAATACCCTTTCTCTTTCTCTCTCTCGCTCCTTTCTCTAATATCCACTCTCTCTCTTTTCTCTCACCCAATATCTCTCTAATATCCACTCTCCTCTTCTTAATACTCACTCACTCTCTCTCTCCTTCTTTCATTAGCCACTCTCTCGCATACCGACTCTCTCCCTCTCATACCCACTCTCTCTCTCTAATACCCTCTCTCTCTCTCTCTCTCTTCTCGGCTCCTTTCTCTAATATCCATCTCTCTCTCTTTTCTCTCCAATTTCTCTCATAGCCCACTCTCTCTCTCTCCTTTCTCTCATACCCATTCTCTCTCTCATACCCACTCTCTCTCTCCTCTCTCTCTCCTCTCTCTCTCTCTCTGTGGCAAATGGCATAATTTCTTCTGTGGTGGATCTGCTATTGCTCGTTTTGCTTCTCTGCACGACGGTAATTAAATCGATGCAACTCTTGTTCAATAAATGTATGTTTAGCAAGACTTCTAATTATTTCCGGCCACTCTAATTGAATAGATTACGTGCTCACGGGCCTGTTGCAGGGGACAGAGAACAAATGATTTTTCCATTCCCTGTCATCACCACAGCGTTGATATACTGAACCTTGACTTAGTCAGTACCTATTAGTAGCTGGCCCGTGTTCTCCTCATATTCTGTCTCGTTCCATAACAACGCTTAGATTGACAAGAAACATAAAAACGTACGTTTCGTTCCTTCCTCGTATGCATAACGGATATTAAAGTTTTAGCAGCCRTGTTTTGACCAACAGGGATGATATTCTCAGCTGGTTACTTTGGTGGCGGCTGGTAGAAAGGTGTAATGCTGTGAGGTACAGCTCTCTGTAATATACCCRCAGCTCCAGATTGTACACGGCTACACAACAGCAGAATGATATTGGCAATCACTGCTCAGTGCTCAAACACAATGCTTTCTTCTCCGGGTGGGGTGAGGGAAGAAATATCACTGATCTATAGATGTAAAGAATTGTGCCCAAGGGCAAGCATCAGCCCTAAATGAAATTGGACTATCCCTCTGGCTAGTCCCTAACCTCTGTGTCTGGGGGTCAGAGCCATTATCTACAGGGTTCTTCATTCATTTGAGCCCAGTTGCTTCTTATCATTTGTGATACCATCATTTCTGTCATTTCTCCAATAAGAAAAGAGATACGTCTCAAATGGAACCCTATTCCCTATACAGTGCACTGCTATTGACCAGAACCCTATTCCCTATACGGTGCACTGCTATTGACCAGAACCCTATTCCCTATACAGTACACTGCTATTGACCAGAACCCTATTCCCTATACAGTACACTGCTATTGACCAGAACCCATATAGGACTTTTGGATGATGATTTAAAGAAGAAGAAGACAGAATACAATAGGGACAGTCCTTCTGAATTGCGTTATCGAAAAAGGATTATACAGAAAGTGGAAAAACACTGACCTGTTTTTCTGTGTTATGCAGCAGCGCACGGATCTCCATTTTACACAAAGCACAGTCGAACCGTCTTGCAAAAAAATAAATCATGTTTGACCTCTTTTGAATTCAAGCTTAAGAAGTACAGAGGAAAGGGATAGTAAGAGATGAGGTTTTTCTCTTTTTTGTTCTCCCCCACATCACATAGTCCCTTCTTTGATAGAAGCGGCCTGATTATACACTGATTAGACACTTTTAATATCCATCGCTGTGGGATACAGGGGGAAGGAGAGCCGCAGCACGGCGCTAACTGCTGCGGCGTCTCAGGGTTTTTCATTAACTGCCCATAAAGGAGGCCCAGCATGGCGTTATTACAACTCTCTCAGATCCAGCTCCACATAGGAATCTGTTCAGACCCACCATGTGTGTGTGTGTGTGTGTGTGTGTGTGTGTGTGTGTGTGTGTGTGTGTGTGTGTGTGTGTGTGTGTGTGTGTGTG
>NC_036855.1:2898907-2904089 GCF_002910315.2 Salvelinus sp. IW2-2015
AGTGTTGTGCGTGCCGTGCGTTGCGGTTGTTGTGTGTGGTGCGTGCGTGCGTGCGTGCGTCGCGTGCGTGCGTGGTGCGTGTGCGTGTGTGTGTGTTTGCGTGCGTGTGTGCGCGTGTGTGTCTGCGTGCGTGTGTGTGTCTGCGTGCGTGAGCACACGCATGTGTTTAGGAGAAGACAACAGGGGGGTAGGGGAACAGAAATGGTAAACAGGAAAACAGCCAGTCTCATCATAATCACGGACGCTCTCTGACAACGAAGAAATAGTCATCACATAAAATCCTCCTTCATTTGACTTCACTGTCAACGCTGGCTATGAGATTAAACGGCAAATGATGTTGTTTGATGGAATATTAAATGTTTTTATTCCCAACGAATGGCGCCCTGGTGTAGGATGCCTGTTGATGTGTGACCCGACCGGGACTCAAACCCAGGTCCAGTGACTGTCAAGCCAACACCGTAATCTTTACGCCAAGAGGTCCAAACCTCTTGATGAGCTCACTAGGTGTTGGTTTAAGGTTGTTGCACTACACCAACCCTTTCCCTGGTTATTTTATTCAAATTTTTATTTAACCTTTATTTACTAGGCAAGTCAGTTAAGAACAAATTCTTATTTACAATGACGGCCTAGGAAACACCTAAGTTCAGGTGCAGAACGACAGATTTTACCTTGTCAGCTCAGGGATTCGATCTAGCAACCTTCGGTTACGTCAACGCTCTAACCACTAGGCTACTTGCCGCCCCTAAAATGCTTTCCTAATCAATCTTCAAACAATACCCCACAATGACAAATCAAAAGCAGATTTTTTGAAATTTTATCTAATTTATTAAAGATTTAAACAGAAATACCTTATCTACATAGTATTCAGACCCTTTGCTATGAACTCGAAATTGAGCTCAGGTGCATCCTATTTCCATTGATCATCCTTGAGATGTTTCTACAACTTGATTGGTGTCACCTGTGGTAAATTCAATTGATTGGAAATGATTTGGAAAGGCACACACCTGTCATATAAGGTCCACAGTTGACAGTGCATCTCTGAAGCAAAAACCAAGCCATGAGGTCGAAGGAATTGTCTGTAGAGCTCAGAGACAGGATTCGTGCGAATCACAGATCTGGGTCCCCAAGGTCCCCTTGAAGGTCCCCAAGAACACAGTGGCCTCTATCATTCTAAATGGAAGAGTTTTGAGGAGTTTTGAGAGTTTTGAGAGGCCAAACTGAGCATTGGGGGACAAGGGCTTGGTCAGGGAGGTGACAAGAACCGATGGTCACTCTGACAGAGCTCCAGGTTCTCTGTGGAGAGGGAGAACCTTCCAGAAGGGCAACCATCTCTGCAGCACTCCACCAATCAGGCCTTTATGGAGAGTGGCCAGAGACGGAAGCACTATCAGTAAAAGGCCATGAGCACATATGGTTTGCAAAAGGCACTAAAGGACTCCAGATCATGAGATTGTCTGAGAGCTCAGAGACAGGATCGTGTCAATCACAGATCTGGGTCCCCAAGGTCCCCATTGAAGGTCCCCAGAACACAGTGGCCTCTATCATTCTTAAATGAAGAAGTTTTGAGGACCTTTGCCTCCTTCCACCTCTGGCCTGCTCCCTCCCTAACCTCTGAGGAAGTAAGTTAACGCTTAGCCAGTAAAACGTTCGCTGCTCTGGCACCCCAATGGTGGAACAAACTCCCTTAGCGGGGGGACGCCAGGTCAGCGGAGTCAATCACCACCTTCCGGAGACACCTGAGCACCCCACCTCTTTAAGGAATACCTAGGATAGGATAAAGCTAATCCTTCTAACCCCGCCCCCCTTAAAAGGAGTAGATGCACTATTGTAAAGTGGTTGTTCCACTGGATATCATAAGGTGAATGCAACCATTTGTAAAGGCTTGGATAAGAGCGTCTGCTAAATGACTTAAATGTAAATGTAAATGTAAATGAGAACAAGATTCTCTTGTCTGATGAAACAAGATTGAACTCTTTGGCCGGAATGCCAAGCACTCACATCTGGAGGAAACCTGGCACCTATGCCTACGGTGAAGCATGGTGTGGCAAGCCATCCATGTGTGGGATGTTTTTCATCGACAGGGACTGGAGATTAGTCCGGATCGAGGGAAAGATGAACGGAGCAAAGTACAGAGAGATCTTGATTAAAACCTGCTCAGAGCACTCAGCGACCTTAGACTGGGGTCGAAGGTTCACCTTCCAATAGGACAACGACCCTAAGCACACATCCAAGACAACTAAGGAGTGGCTTCGGGACAGTCTCTGAATGTCCTTGAGTGCCCAGCCAGAGCCCGGACTTGAACCTGATTGAACATCTCTGGAGAGACCTGAAAATAGCGTGCAGCGACGCTCCCCAACCCAACCTGATGTAAGCCTTGAGAGGATCTGCAGAGAAGAATGGGAAGAAACTCTTCCACATACAGGTGTGGCCAAGCTTGTAGCATCATACCTCAAGAAGACTCGGAGGTGTATTCGCTGCCAAAGGTGTTATAACATAGTACTGAGTAAAGGGTCTGATTTAAGAATAAGGCTTGTACGTAACAAAATGTGGAAAAAGTGAAGGGGTCTTGAATACTTTTCGAATGCACTGCAATATGAACTTTCTGCACAGACCTATGTTCAAAAATGAATGTCACTCTTGAAACAACTCACGTACAACCAGCCATTAGATAGATAGATAGAAATAAATAGACGTTAGATAGATGATAGATAAAGATAGATAATAGATGATAGATAGATAGATAGATGATAGATAGATAGATAGATAGATAGATAGAATAGAATAGATAGAAGATAGATAGATAGATTTAAGAGATAGATGATAATAGATTCGATCGAATGATTGACTGATTGAGACAGCTTCCTGTGTCAATTAAAAGAACATTTCTTACTATTTCTACCTACAGCCAAACCTAGTGGATAATGCCTGGAAATACGGTCAAGAAAACCTCCAATAAACTGTCCTGATACGCCGTAGAGGCTCCCAGAGAAGGAAGGGAGGACCATCCTTCAGTAATTAAATAAAAAATTAATTGTAAAACTACATTAACAAGTTCTTCTCTATACATCTACTCTATATTTAAAACCTACTATACTAGTCTGACTACAATTGTCACCATATAACTATTTGATTAAATCACCCAGCCCTAGTATTTGCAAAGAAGGTCTTACTAGTATACCTCAACGAACACCTCGAGAGTAGCAACCATGGTGTAGACGGAGGACAGCTATCTTCCGTCCTTCCTCGGCTGATCGGCATTGACTTCAATACAAACCACTAGTGATCGCCATGGTTCTGCACCCCTTCCAGTAGACTTACCACGGTAATTATGACAAACCTTCCAGAGGATTGTCCTCCTGCACTATAAGAGCTATTGCAGCATGACTGACATGTTTTCCACCCAATCAAAGGATCAGCAGGAATGAAATCTAGGTACTCTGAATGCGATCAATACAGCTAGCTAACGACTGTCTTGGTCAAAAGTAGTGAACTACAGCAAGGGGAAAGGGTGCCATAGGGCTCTGGTCCTAAGTAGTGCACTAACACAGGGAATAGGGTGCCCTAGGGCTCTGGTCCTAAAGTAATGAACTACAACAGGGAATAGGGTGCCATGTTGTGACACAACATACAGCCTGTTAAAAGGTGATTAAATAAGGAAGGCAACTTGCTGGGAGAAGAAATTAATTACACGTCTCGTTTTATGATGGTCCGGAATTGATCATATGGGGGGGAATGGGGAGAACGGGCGTTGTGCGTGCAATAAATCTGTCAGTGTTGACAGAGGGAGCAGCGTGCTCTGGCTGAGCTTCAGGACAACCTGGGACGATGCTTTGCACAGCTGAGATGCACTAATTTAGAGAGGAAGAGCTTAAACCACAGGCTTCATAGCATCCCACTCTGAAGTCTGCTGCAAACACAGCACAAACGTCCGTCCACACACACACATCAGGGCGGCATTAACACACCACGTGGCAGTGCAGAGCACACACACACGGACACACACACGGCACATTGCGCTACGGACCACAGACACACACACACACACACACGACACAGCACACACAGGCACACCACATTACACATCACACACACAAACCTATTGGACACACACAAGACACACACACACTAAACAGCAGCACAGAGCCTAGACCTTCAGCGAAATGCAGTTTGTGTGTGTGCTGTGTGTGTGTTGTTGTGTGTGTGTGTGTGTGTGTGTGTTGTGGTGTTGTGTGTGTGTGTGTGTGTGTGTGTGTGTGTGGTGTGTGTGTGGGTGTGTGTGTGTGTGTGGCTGTGTGTGTGTGTCTGTTTACAGGTTGGTCATGTTATTATTGAAGAACTCTTCTTTAGGCAGGAGACTAGAAGAACTGAGCACACGCATGTGTTTAGGAGAAGACAACAGGGGGGTAGGGGAACAGAAATGGTAAACAGGAAAACAGCCAGTCTCATCATAATCACGGACGCTCTCTGACAACGAAGAAATAGTCATCACATAAAATCCTCCTTCATTTGACTTCACTGTCAAACGCTGGCTATGAGATTAAACGGCAAATGATGTTGTTTGATGGAATATTAAATGTTTTTATTCCCCAAACGAATGGCGCCCTGGTGTAGGATGCCTGTTGATGTGTGACCCGACCGGGACTCAAACCCAGGTCCAGTGACTGTCAAGCCAACACCGTAATCTTTACGCCAAGAGGTCCAAACCTCTTGATGAGCTCACTAGGTGTTGGTTTAAGGTTGTTGCACTACACCAACCCTTTCCCTGGCTTTATTTTATTCAAATTTTTTATTTAACCTTTATTTAACTAGGCAAGTCAGTTAAGAACAAATTCTTATTTACAATGACGGCCTAGGAACACCTAAGTTCAGGTGCAGAACGACAGATTTTTACCTTGTCAGCTCAGGGATTCGATCTAGCAACCTYTCGGTTACRGGTCAACGCTCTAACCACTAGGCTACYTGCCGCCCCTAAAATGCTTTCCTAATCAATCTTCAAACAATACCCCACAATGACAAATCAAAAGCAGATTTTTTGAAATTTTATCTAATTTATTAAAGATTTAAAACAGAAATACCTTATCTACATAAGTATTCAGACCCTTTGCTATGAGACTCGAAATTGAGCTCAGGTGCATCCTATTTCCATTGATCATCCTTGAGATGTTTCTACAACTTGATTGGT
>NC_036855.1:2908141-2926921 GCF_002910315.2 Salvelinus sp. IW2-2015
TCCACCTGTGGGGTAAATTCAATTTGATTGGAAATGATTTGGAAAGGCACACACCTGTCATATAAGGTTCCCACAGTTGAAGTGCATCTCTGAAGCAAAAACCAAAGCCATGAGGTCGAAGGAATTGTCTGTTAGAGCTCAGAGACAGGATCGTTCGAATCACAGATCTGGGTCCCAGGGTCCCATTGAAGTCCCCAAGAACACAGTGGCCTCTATCATTCTTAAATGGAAGAAGTTTTGGAGGAGTTTTGAGAAGATTTTGAGAAGGCCAAACTGAGCATTGGGGACAAGGGCCTTGGTCAGGGAGGGACCAAGAACCCGATGGTCACTCTGACAGAGCTCCAGAGTTCCTCTGTGGAGATGGGCAGAACACTTCCAGAAGGGCAACCATTCTCTGCAGCACCTCCACCAATCAGGCCTTTATGGTAGAGTGGCAGAGCGAAGCCACTAATCAGTCAAAAGGCACATGACAGCACACTATGGTTGCAAAAGGCACCTAAAGACTCTCAGATCATGAGGATATGTCTGTAGAGCTGCAGTAGACAGGATCGGTGTCAAATACAGATCTGGGTGCCCCAAGGTCCCCATTGAGGTCCCCACGAAACACAGTTGGCCTCTATCATTCTTAAATGAAGAAGTTTTGAGATCCTTTGCCTTCCTTCCACCTCTATGGCCTGCTCGCTCCCTACCATCTGAGGAAGTACAGTTCCCGCTCACCCAGTAAAACTGTCTTCGCTGCTCTGGCACCCCAATGGTGGAAACAAACTCCCTCACGACGCCAGTCAGCGAGTCAATCACCCACCTTCCGGAGACATACCTGAAACCCACCTCTTTAAGGAATACCTAGGTAGGTAATTAATCCTTCTAAACCCCCCCCCCTTAAAAGTGAGTTAGATGCACTATGTAGTGGTGTTCCATCTGGATATCATAAGTGAATGACCAAATTGTAAGTCGCTCTGGTAAGAGCGGTCTGCTAAATGACTTAAATGTAAATGTAAATGTAAATGAGAACAAGATTCTTTGTCTGATGAAACCAAGATTGAACTCTTTGCCGGAATGACAAGCATCACATCTGGAGGAGAACCTGGCACCATGCCTACGGTGAAGCATGGGTGTGGCGAGCATCATGCTGTGGGAGTTTTTCATCGACGGACGGGAGATTAGTCGATCGAGGGAGAAAGATGAACGGAGCAAACGTACAGAGAGATCTTGGATTAAAACCGCTCCAGAGCTACTCAGGACCTTAGACTGGGTGAAGGTTCACCTTCCAATAGGACAAACGACCTATAGCACAACATCCAAGACAACTACAGGAGTTGGCTTCGGGAACAGTCTCTGAATGTCCTGAGTGGCCCAGCCAGAGCCCGGACTGAACCTGATGAACATCTCTGGAGAGACCTGAAAATAGCTGATGCAGCGACGCGTCCCCAACCCAACCTGATGTAGCCTTGAGAGGATCTGCAGAAGAAGAATGGAGAAACTCTCCCACATTACAAGGATGTTGCCCAAGGCTACACTCCTTCCGTGGCCTCCAACTGCCTGCTTATAAAGCCAAATGCTCCCAGTTTAAACATACCACCAAATAGCAGGAAATGCTCTTTTCAACCTGTTCGCTGACGTGCACCTGCGCGTGGCAATTCCGCGTGACGCCCGCCCAAACTAAGAGGCAGTGTCACTCACCCTTGGTACATAACATGGGAGTATCCGACCTAGATATCTTGAGTGGGACAGTCTTATTAAGTAAAAGCCTAGGTGTCTGGCTAGCTTGCAACTCTCCTTCCGAGATCTTCCTATTCAGAACATCTTTGCAAATCCAAGAAATTAATCAAGAACCTCTGTAACTCCTCTGCTAATTCCCAAGCAACAAAGATGCTCTTTCACGTCACGCCGCCAAACTTACCCTAGTAAAATGACTATCCTGCCGATTCCTTCGACTTCGGCCGTAGGTGATCAAATACATGCCTCGAAAAATAAAGCTAGGTTCAGACACTCTACGCTTCATAGGCAAAAAATACTTTCTGGATGCAGTTTATCGACAGTTGCCAATTCGTTTTTGCCCACTGTGTTCACATAAAGCACCTTATTACGATACGCTGCACCAACCCTTGCGATGGTATGCCCTAGTCGGTCTGGCCTCGACTACATGTTACGGTACTCACGACCTCCACTGGCTCTCGAGTACAATCTGACAAGCATATGCTATCCGTGGGTTACATCCCAGTGTTGCCAGAACAACCTCTCTCTCAGCTTCACTCCGGTCACTGAATTCCAGAAGCTACACCAGAAACACCACCCGCAGCCACGCGTTGTCCAGCACGGTGATGGTATCTCAACTCATTAATCGCCTAAAAGTGCATAATAAACCTGCATGTTGGACGCCTTTCTGCCAGTTCTCTGCTGCCTGCGACTGAACGAATTGCAAAAATCTCATCTTGATCCAGTTGGAGAGACTTTTATCTCTTCGACCTCAACAACTTTAAAAATTCTGCTAATCTGAGCACTAATAGATCCCGATCGCTAGGATCGCAATGCAGCTTGATATCATAGAATATCCATCTGTAAACTACCCACCCAAATTTACCTCTTCAGCCTCACCGCATACTGCTTAATTTAGATAATGATTTACTTTCTGCTCTTTTGCACACCTAAGATAGTAAGACCAAATATCTCCTTCTAATGTGCCACAAATGATCATTCTTAAGGATGATTTAGATATATCACTCGCAGATGTTAATCTGCCTAAATTTTAAATTATTCGTAAATTTAAATTCCCTACTCTACATGGACACTTTTGCACAAACATTGTAGTATATAGATTCTCTTTTTTTCATAGCCATGTTATATGGAAAACTATTGGTTTAATTGTTTAGACTACCATGTGAAATGTAAGCTCTGTGTTGTGTACTGAAGTTCACACGCTTGAATATGCTAAAGTATCTTATGGGCCAGGTACGCAGTGTTAACGAAAATAAGAGAATTTAGTTCTCATAAACTAAGTACGCTAACCTGGTTAAATAAATAGGTATGAAATAAAAAAAAATAAGAAAAAATATGATTGTCTCAACACTCCCTTAAGTCGGCAGAAGAGGTTCAGCGACTTTGAAATTTAGTTTACACACACACACACACACACACACACACACACACACAGGAGATGAGAGTGTTTGCTGAGCTCTGTAATAATCCTCATGGTTCTACCACACCACAGATCAGATCATGGGCTTGTCTTTCTAGCAGTGCTGAGAGCAAAAAGTCCTACCTTGTACTGGCCAGGCCCAGGGACCTCGTCATTGTTGTGGAACACGAGACTGCGTTGGGCTGTCGAACCGAAGCCTCCCTTCCTGGTACTCTCTAGGTAAGCCTTTTTCATGCTGTCCTGGGCCAGGCCATATTCAAACATATTATAGGCACCAGGACCTGAGGTGGGAGCAGAGCATTAACACAGGCGGGGGTGGGGACTGTGTTGACGTGTGTGTAAGAGAGGCAGTAAATGGATAAATGTGGGGGAATGACTGTTCGATTACCCGGCGCCTACCTTGATACATTAAATCTCTCCCTGTACACACACTAACACTACAATACATAAAAGCTCTACTTCACACGGACTGACGTTTCAGTCATCACTGAAACTACCTTTAACCATCTATCTATGCCGGGCATTTATGCACTTGGCAAATGGCAGTATTTCCAGATGATGTACTGCCACCATGTATCAGCCATAAAACATTCGCCCGGCCGTTAAGTACATAAACACACACTGGGTCAGCGATGTGAGTAACGGGGAGTGTTTGAGAGGTGTGGGGGAGACAGAGTGTGTTGTGGATTTATATTATACACAAACACACAAACACAGACACACCTGGAGTGGACTGTTTCCGGCTGTCAGGAAGGAACCGAACAGCAGTCAGGCCAAAGGGATTTCTCTGCATTCCAGTGGTCTTCTTGAGGATCTCTAGAGCACAGCGCGGGTCATTGTACATACCTACAGGAGGAGCCAGTTCCTTCACAGGACTGAACCGCTGAGAAGGAGGGACAGACAGACAGACAGGGGACACCAAACAGTCATGTCATCCACTCACAATGCTGCTATCCTGGGTATCAGTATGTTTCAGCTCTTCATGTTTGGCATGAAAAGGAGTGGCAAGGAGTGGCATGATGGCACAAACAGACTGGTGCCCTGTCTACAATGCTCCCTGCATTATCTGCTATCTACCGTAACTACACGCCTGACCACAGATCATTATCTGCTATCTACCGTAACTACACGCCTGACCACAGATCAGAATAGAAAGACGAGGAAAACAGACCAAGGGTCATACTGAGGAAGTAATAAAGGTCCACTTGTTTAACAGACTTCATATCTCTCTCACTCCTCAGCTTTGGAGGATGATTTGGCGTTGAAAACTGCAGGTGTGTAGACTGAGAAGCCGGTCTCCCCACTAACCAAGGACACTCCCCTTTCCTCTAGAGAACACTTCTACATGGCTAGGTTAAATTCTAGTTGTTGAAGAGGTCTTTCCTCTAGAGAACACTTCTAAACATGGCTATGGTTTAAATCAATAGTTGAAGAGTTCCTTCCTCTAGAGAAACACTTTCTACATGGCTAGGTAAATCAGTTTGTTGAAGAGGCCTTTCTCTAGAGAATCACTTCTACTGGCAGTTATAATCAGTTTGTTGAAGAGGGCCTTCCTTCTCGAGAACACTCTACATGGCTAGGTTTAATATCATTTTTTTTGTAGAGTCCTTCCTCTAGAGAATCACTTTCCTCATTGGCTAGGTTTTAAATCAATTAGTTGTAGGAGTCATTCTCAGAGAAACTTCTACACTGGCTAGGTAAATCAATAGTTGTAGAGTCCTTCCTCTAGAGAACACTTCTACATGGCTAGGTTAAATCAGTGTTTAAGTAAGGCCTTCCTCTTAGAGAACACTTCTACATGGCTAAGGTTAAATCAATAGTTGAAGAGTCTTCCTCTTGGAGAGACCACTTCTACATGCTAGTTATAATCAGTTGTTGTAAGTTAGGTCTTTCCTCTAGATGAACACTCTACAATGGCTTAGGTTTAAATCATGTTTTTGAAGAGGTCTTCCTCTAGAGACACTTCTACATAGGCTATTGGTTGTTAAATTTCAATGTTTAAGAGGCCTTCCTTCCACACCAAAACTGCCTTGACCTTCGTATCTTCCCATTTATAGAAGGTGATATCACGAAAAGAGGGGATGATTATAAGAAGTGCATGTGTATAAAAACAATAATAATGTTTATTGTCACAATACGAGCATATAGGTGCAGTAAATATGTGTTGTTTTACAGTCAGCCATAGTACTGAATTGCCTTATTATGGGAGCTCTTACAGAGTGGAGGGGAGGCAAAAGGGGAGGGGGAGGGAGAGGGAGGTTAAGGGGGGAGGGAGGGTTCAGTCAGGACGCAAGCAAGGCTGAATATTTGCCAGATTGTATATGATAGTGTCTTACATTAACTCTATGTGGGAAACTGAGGCTGAGTTGTATACTAGTACCTTAATACAGGGCTCCCTGAGAGGAATAGGAGAGTGAGAGGAGAGGAGAGGACGAGGTAGTAGGAGAGGATAGGAGGAGAAGGAGAGGAGAGGAGATATGAGGAATAAGTAGGAGATGGAGTCGGAGAGGAGAGGAGACAGGAAGAGGAGATGAACAGGAGAAAGAGGAGCGCGGAAGAGAGGAGATGAGTAGTGGTAATGAGAGGTTCAAGGAGATGAAGAGAGACGGAAAGGAATTAGAGCATGAGCAGAGCTAGGAGCGATGTCTAGTAGGTAGAGGAGATAAAGGTGATGCAGTTAGGAGATTGAGAGGTGAGTGTGGAGATGAGATACGAGGTAGATGCATGAGAGTGAGGATTGTTGAGAGGTAAGGAGAGGAGATGTGAGAGGTATGAGGAGAGAGAGGGAGAAGCAAGGAGGAAAGGAAAGGAGCGATGAGAGCTGATGGAGAGAGATGAAAGGAGACCAGACGGAGAGGAGATGAGAGCAGAGGAGATGAGGGTGAAGCTAGAGGAGATGAGTAGGTGAGTTTCAGTAGGTAGATGGAAGAGGTTGAAGCAAGTTTATTGGATTGAGAGAGGAGAGGAGAGGATGAGGAGTAATGGAGAGGGAGGAGAGGAGAGTGAGAGGAGTAGGAGAGGAGAGGGTAGGGATGAGGAGAGGTTAGTTAAGGAGAGGAGAGAAAGGGGGGCTACCAGCTGCTCCTTTCTCATTCCCGCTTCCTTCTTCCTGATGATGTCAGATTTGGCGTGGGTGGCTGCGGATGAACTCGATTAAAGTGAGGATCACATTGAGGCGAGCGTCCTAGGCTGAGAGCCTACGAGAGACGACTTTCACAGGCAGGCCGTATCTGACCCAGTGTCTGAGCTGGGCCCAGAGAAACCAGGTTCAGAGGCCGCTATGCCTGCTAACTTCCCTTAACTCTCAGCTAACTAACTTTGCAATAAATCTTCCCACTAGATCCCAATTACATTTCTCACTAACTCACTTGCACTAACTCCGGTTAACTCACAACTCACTCTGCTTACAAAACTTCCCCCCTTAATCTCTGCCTGTAGAGTCCAAAAGAAGACCTGTCTTCAACTCAACCCGCTCTGCTCTTCATTCAGAAAACCTATAGAAGTGTTTATAGTATGCATCGTTGAGGTCATTGTACTTCCGTGGAATGTGTTATTTGGGGATGTGGTGTGTGTGTGTGTGTGTGTGTGTGTGTGTGTGTGTTGTGTGTGTGTGTGTTGTGTGTGTGTGTTGTGGTGTGTGGTGTGTGTGTGTGTGTGTGGTTGTGTGGTGTTGTGTGTGTTGCTTTGTGTTGGGTGTGTGTGTGTGTGACTCTTGTTGTGGTGCTGAGAGAGTTGTAATTTAAAGACATCTGCAGGGGTTTCTTTGTCTAGTCTATCCACATGACGCTAATAACAGGGTTCTGCGATTATATGCTTGTAGCTATCTGAGCTCCTCCTGAATCCATACAAGCGAATATTAATCTGAGGTCTATAAGTCCAAATGGCACTCCTAATTCCCTATATAAATCACTACTTTTAGTACCAGACTGGAGTATAGTGTTAATTAATATTCTAATACATTTTAAACAGGGTAAGACATATTCAGATCTAGTGGTCTCTTTTCCAATGTGCCTTACTCGTAACTAATCAGCATAAATAACATTACCTAGTATTATCACTATAATTATACAGTTATTAAACAGTACCAGTCAAGAGAGTCTTGACCACCTACCCATTCAAGGAGTTTTCTTTATTTTAACTTTTTTTTTACATTGTAGAATAATAAGTGAAGACATCGAATACGGGTCGGCAGGTAGTTCTAGTGGTTAGTTAGTGTCGGTTTGTAACACCGAAAGTGCTTTGCATAGATCAAATCCCCGAGCTACAAGCGTTAAAAAATCTGGCTTCTTCTGCTCCTCGATACAAGGCAGTTATCTTCTTCTATCGGGTATGGTGGGCAGCATTTTGGAATTTTGGATGAATAAGCATGCCTCAAATGAAACTGCCTGCTTCTCGGGCCAAAGATAATGATATGCACGTACACTGGTAGATTTGGATAGATAACACTCTAAAAGTTCCTTAAAACTGGTTAAAAAGTGTTGTGAGATATAACAGAACTTGATTTGGCAAGGCGAAACCCTGGAATAAATATCCATCGGGTAATCGTTTTTTGGGGGTTTTGTAGGTTTTCTATTCAATTGCCATTTACAGTAATCTCATTGACTGTAAGCGACTCAAATTGCGCATTCCTATGCCTATTTCACTAGATGTCAACAGCCTTTAGAAATTGTTTCAGCTTGTTCTGAAAATGAAGAAGTAAGGAGCAGTCTGAAGAGTTAAAGTGAGTAACGAATGTTCTGCCTGAGTGCAACCATATAGAAGATCATTCAAGTAAGGGATTAATTTATCTCTATTTCGACTTGTGTAACCTTTCTACTTAAGCTGAGTATACCTTGTTTTTGTAATATTTTCCAGCTGGGCTACTGTTCTCAAACTAATCGTAAGTTGTATGCTTTTCCCGTAACTAGCATTTTTTTAATCTGACATCTTTTGTGTGTGATTCACCAAGAAGTTAATTTTAAACTCTATGTAAAAATATGTTTTGTTTTCTGAAGAAGGTGGCGACGCTAACGTTTCAACTGTACCCAGAGAGGTTAACCCACTGTTGCCTAGGGTATGTAATTGAAAATAAAATTTGTTCTTTAACTGAACCTGCTAGTTAAATAAGATAAAAAAATTATTCTTATTATATAGATAATATAAAATAAAAATATGATAATACACACTATGGGATCATGTAGTAACCAAAAAAGTGTTAAACAAATTAAAATATAATTTGAGATTCTTCATGACGGCTTTGCACACTCTTGGCATTCTCTCAAACAGCATCATGAGCTAGTCAACTGAATCTAAAATAGAAAATTATTTTGATTGTTTAACCACGTTTTTGGTTACTAGATGATTCCATATGTGTTATTTCATAGTTTTTGTTTTCACTATTATTCTCACAATGATAGAAAATAGTAAAAATAAAGAAAAACCCTTGAATGAGTAGGTAGGTACACACTTTTGATTCTGTTACTGTATATATTATATATTATTAAAAATAACAAAAACCAGTGATGGGAAGCACAAATAAAAACATCACAAATCAACCGAAAAACTGTAACATTCCTCCACAAATAATTTCCCAATCAAATACTTTAAACTCTTTAAACTGCCCCGAACGGCACCAGGACATCATGAGATGAATGGATTTTGAATTTTGTTCCAGCAATACGGTGCATTAAAACTAAATTACCTATGCTCTGGTGGGACCCAAGGAACCTCAAGAAGTTAACCAATTCCTTGTGAAACGGTTAGGCAACTGAGTGTCTATTCTATAATTAGATAAGAATGAAAGTTTATGAATTAGGGCTCTTGTAAATCGAAAGTAATGTAGAGATCTAGGGGTCTTTAGCGAATTCCAGCCAATCTCTTGATACAAGATACAGTGAATGATGTATCACAATCTGTCACCTGTAACAAAACTAAGAGCATTATGGTAGATGGCATCCAAAGGTTTAAGAGTGGTAGCAGCTGCACTTTGATAAATAATATCACCATAATCAAGAACAGATTAAAAGGTTGACTGAATAWTCTACTTCCTACTGCTTAGAGAAAGACACMATCTGTTTCGGTAGAAAAAGCCAACTTTAAATGTTATCTTCTTAAACCAGCTCGTCTATATGTTTTTAAAYGTCAAATCCATATCAATCCAAATGCCTAGGTATTTATATGCGGGAACACGTTCAATTGGAGAACCATCTAATGAGTTAACATGTWGTTAATCTGAAACATTCTTACGAGAGTTTAAAAACAACATGTATTTCGTTTTGCCCGTATTAAGCACCATTTTTAAATCAGCAAGGGATTCATGCATAGCTATAACATCTGACTGTAGTTTTGGCACAGCCAGATCCACAGTCGGGGCAATAGCATACATAACAGTATCATCCTCATATAGATGACGTTTACAATTTGTGAAGAGAACTTGGCCCAGATTCACAAAACACTTATAATGCAAAAATTAAGAAGCTTCTTAAGAAAAGAAAAAAAAGAAGTTCATAAGACTCCTCAACAATATTTTAAGATTTAATGATTTTCTTAAGCACTTCTGAAATATCTTCTTAGGAATTTCTTAACTGTTTTCTTAAGACGTTTGTTGCTAGTCAACCGATTTAGCTAGCTATCTTTGCTATAGCAATAGCAATCATGTTAGCATATTTCATACTGAGATTACTGTTCTAAAACATGTTCTTGGGTTTAAAATAATCAATACAGAAACTTTCAGATTAAGTTTGTGAGTTAATCAAACATGTTCAATTGCTTTCATCAGTTTATTCTCTCACTGCCCTGAGTTTAAGACGAGGGTTTAGCCATCTTGGAATTAAGAAAGCAATCCAATAACTTTATTTTCAAGAATCTAATTTCCTCTTAACTTTTTGCTTAAAGAGAAACATAAGAAATAAGGCAAGAACATGTCCAATAACCTTTTTGAAGAATAGCAACTTTGCTTAACTTTCTTCATAAGTCTATAGTTAAGGAAAAAATGGCAGTTAAGAAGACATTTCTTCTTAAGAAGGTTTTGTGAATCTGGGCCCAGATTCCAAAATCGACTGCTGTGATACACCTTTATGCACTTCAAGAAATTCAGACTTAACCTCATCAATCACGCTGGTCTGAGTTCTGTCACTAAGATAATCATGAAACCRTGAACAGGCGTCAGAGCTCAGGCCTATCGAGGACAACTTAGTCAATAAAATAGCGTGATCAACAGTATCAAGAGTTTTGACTGGTCCACAAACAAAGCAGCACATTTCTTTTTAGTGTGTAAAGCATTGACGAGAACATTAACTACTAAAGTCGTAGCTGTAATAGTGCTATGCCCAGGACTAAACCCTGATTGGTTGACATTCTAAATACATTTCTCAGATAAAAAAAGAACAAAGTTGTACATTTACCAAGGATTCTAGAATCTTAGCTGGACAAGGAAGCCTTGAAATGGGGCGATAATTAAGATCTCTACTATCCCTGTCCTTATGGAATGGCAGAACAAGAGCTGAATTCCATACTTTTTGAATATTTCCTGATAACAATGATAAATAACTCATGTGGGTTATTGAGCCAACAATGATGGGCACTGCACACTTAAGCAGACCAGGATCCAATTGGTCGGCCCCCTGTGGATTTCTTGTTGTTTATTGCTAGCAAAGCATCCAGGATGTATTTTTCTGAAAATAACCTAAAAGAAAAGCTTTGACTATCATTTCTCTGATCATTCAGAAAGTTTCCCCTATCAGCATCCAGCCCAGTATCATTGTGTATAACCTTAGAAGTTATTCCAAAGAGAGAGCCCGCTGAAATAAAATGGTCATTAAATGCATTAATAATGGCATTTTTTCCCATAATGAGGCCAGTGTCTGAATTAATGTGTTGTGGCAGAGAGGAGGAAGTAGAACCCTTCAGGGATTTGACAGTTATCCAGAATTTAGCCGGGTCCCATTACAATGAGAAAGAGCGGTTACATAATAATCAGATTTAGCCTTTCTGATTTGTCTTACACAATGACTCCTCAGTTGCTTAACAGCTTGCCAGTCCGGGCCTAAGCCTGTGTTCCTGGCCTTGACACAAGCGTGATCTCTTTTATTAGTGACTTCTAATAATTCCGGAGTGTACCAGGCATTCCATCTACCTTTAACCCTTCATTCTTTGAAGGGAGCATGATTATCCACAATAGTATTAAAGACATGTGCAAAAAATCTGAAAGATAAATCAGGTTCTGTGATAGCTGAAATACAATCARGATCACTAAAATAAAGATCACGTTAAAAAGCCTTTTTGCTGAAGTTTTTAAAGTTCCTCTTTGTGACGACACGAGGTTTAGAATTGTGTATTCTCACATTTCTAACACAAACAACTGGGCAATGGTCACTAATATCCTGGGCGAAGACACCAGTAGAAACATACTTAAGTTAAGATAAGATCAATCAGAGTTGACCTTGAATGATATTTAGGGTTGGGCCGTRAAGGCGTAGTCATAAACTGGGTTAGGTTYAGATCATTACACATTTATTTTTGATTGTCTGAAGCCTGCATTTCCCAATCATAATTTAATAAACTAAAGAAGACACCAAACTAGTTAACTCCTCGAGTGCACAAAGGTTAGCTGAGGGAGGACGGTAGACCCTTATAACAGTTATGGATACATTTTCCCTCAAACAAAKGCTTAAAAATGTCAGTAAAGAGACAGATAAATAATTTCCAATAAGAACGGCCACTCCAACACCTCTACCCTGTCTGTCAGCTCTGAACACATCATAACCCTCAATATTAATATCAGAATGTCCCCAGAGATCAGCCAGTATCAGCCAATACCAGAATGTCCGGATACATCTGTATCGCCATAATCTTGATGTAATCCAGTTTAGGATGTAAGCTCCTAATGTTCAGATGCATCAACCCAAGTCCTTTTACAAATCTTTTATTCACATGGAGGCTCCAACTCAAACAAGCTACGTTCAATAGGTGGTTTCAGGCCCTGTCTGATATTGATWTAGTTGGTAWGGCTATAAGATTGCATAGAACTGCACCATTTGGTCTATCCCTATTAGTAGTAGAGGAGAGAGTATAAGGTTGGCACCATAGGGCCTGAGACCTCAGCCTATGTCAATATGAGGACCTCTCAGAGTAACCAATKAYGGAATGTTATAAACTGACTTACATGGGCTTTGGTTGCTATCGTGCAACAGCCCAAGCCCTCTACGTGATGTGAAAACCGAGGCGGTATTCAAGTTTATGGGATTCAYATTTCAACTAATAGTACTGGGTGTGCAGAACACAGTGGGCATCTCTTTTGAGCTAACAGTAGCAGATCTAAGAGTGGAGTTCAAATGAATGGGTACAAGATTACAACTGACGACACCCCTGGCAGTATAGACAACAGTACGACGATAACGCTTAGAGAGGATGGGAGGTATTACCTGAGCGGGGCTTGGTCTGTCTCTGAGTCAATATCTTAACGCAGCCTGGCTTGGTCTGTCTCTGAGTCAATATCTTAAYRCAGCCKTGAAATATGAAGAGGGTTCAGACTCCTAGATGGTTTGTGTCCATCATCTCTGTAGAGCCTCTTTTGTTTCCAAAAAAGTGTCGAAATTGTTAATAACAGCTGTGCCAACAGAGTGGCGGTAGTCTTTAAGTCAGATATAAAGAGCTAAGATTCCTGCTGAACATTTCACAGCCGCCACCCAGCGATGGCACGGGGCCCGAGATAATCGGCTGCTTTTTCTGAGCCTTTCAGGGTGTTGATCAGCTCAATAAAATCCTGTTTCATTTTCTCTGATTTACCCTTTTGATATGATTTAATCCCACRTGCACTACGCAGCAGCAGCCCTTGGCTGGACACACGGAATAAACCCTGTGATATCCTTCAACGTAGCCTCCGGGTAGCACAGGGTTTTTGCTCCAGAAACCGAGATGTACCTCACCATGCAACTACCAATGAGGAAGGTGAATGGCCTTTTCTGTGCCTCCTGGAGGATCGACGGGAGATGGGGGACGGAGGAAGTGTACCGTATACATTTAGGATGTGATTGAACCTGAATGAAAATGAAATAGTCAATTGTACTGGTATACTTATAGATGATTGAACTCCAATGGATTCTAAGATAGACACTAATATAACCTTCCATCTGTCCTAAAACAGAGAGGACTCTGGTCAAAAGGGCTTAATGATGTCTTGTCCGAGGAGCCATCCACGATGGTGTGTCTGACAGACTGCTTCACACCACAGGAAGCCAAAGTGCAACCATGGCTGAGTCGGTGCCAATTTCCTCCACCCTTCTCTCAAAGATGCACTTGCACACGCTCTCGCATGGGAGCCGCTGGCAAAAGTAGTGCACCCTATTCCCTATATAGTGCACTACTTTTGACCGGCCCTCCTACGTTGCCATTTTGGACGCACCCTTAGTTTAGTTACCGGTCATCACGATTCAGAATAGTCTGTTGTTTTCAGGAAAGGTGCTCGTTTGTGATTCTAGGTGGATTGTTTCAGGATGGTGTGTTGTGATTCAGGATGGTGTGTTGTGATTCAGGATGGTGTGTTGCATTGATTTCAGGATGGTGTTGTGATTCGGATGGTGTGTTTTATTTACTGTACCTGCGCCTGAGAGAGGAAAGGAGGGCTGAAGACAGGTAGATTGCCGTACGGGCCTGCTCGGCTTCTCAAACTGACTCCTGATGTGGTACTGGCCTGGACTGGCACTCCCTCAGACAGACAGACAGAGAGTGAGAGGAGTCAGTGAGAGGAGAGGAGAGAGAGAGAGAGACAGAGAGAGAGAGAGAGAGACAGAGAGAAAGACAGAAGAGAGAGATGAGAGAAGGAGAGAGAGAGAGAGAGAGTAGAGAGACAGAGAAAGAGACAGAGACGAGAACGAGAAGAAGAGAGAGAGAGACAAGGAGAGAGAGAGAAAGAGAGGAGAGACCGAGAGATAGACAGAGAGAGAGAGACAGAGGAGAGAGACAGAGAGAGAGAGACAGAAGAGCAACGAGAGACAAGAGACAAGAACAACAGACAGAGACAGCAGAGACGAGAGACAGACAGACAGAGACAGAGGAGAGAACAGAGACACAGACAGAGAGAGAGACAGACACGACAGAGAGAGAGAGACGAGACCAGACAGACAGAGAGACAGACAGACAGACAAGACAGACAAGAGAACAGAAGAGGAAAGAGACAGACAGATAAACTCCCATATCTATTGGGTGAAATACCAGTGTGCCATCACAGCAGCAAGATTTGTGACCTGTTGCCACAAGAAAAAGCAACCAGTGAAGAACAAACACCATTGTAAATACAACCCACTATTTATGTTTATTTTTTCCTTTGTACTTTAACATTTGCACATTGTTACAACACTGTATATATACATAAATGACATTTTTAAGGTTTTATTCTTTTGGAACTTCTGTGAGTGTAATGTTTACTGTTAATTTTTTATTGTTTATTTCACTTCTGTTTATTATCTACTTCACTTGCTTTGCAATGTTAACTATATGTTTCCCATGCCAATAAAGCCAGTGAATTGAATTGAGTTATTGGTTTATCCCGAGAGGGAGAGAGGAAGATAGAGCAGCTTGTGATTTTGGATGCCATCTGAGCCCTTCCAGCTGAGGACTGCAGATGAGAGAGAGGTGAGGACTGCAGGGTGAGGACTGCAGAGGTGAGACTGAGAGTAGACTGCAGAGGTGAGGACTACAAAGTGAGGACTACAGAGTGAGGACTGCAGAGGTGAGGACTGCAGAGGTGAGGCTGCAGAGGTAGAGGACTACAGAGTGATGCAGAGGTGAGGACTGCAGAGGTGGGACTGCAGAGGTGAGGGACTACAAGAGGAGACTGAGAGGACTAGCAGACGTGAGGACTGCAGAGGGGTGAGGACTGCAGAGGTGAGGACGTACAGAGTGAGGATGCAGAGGTGAGGACTTGCTAGGAGGTGAGAGACTACAGAGGTGAGAGACTGCAGAGGGGAGGACTACAGAGGTGAGTGACTGCAGAGGTGAGAAAAGTAGATGAGTCAATTACGAAGATGAACATTCCGAGCAGGCGAGATGGAGACTGAGCGAGGGACGTCAGAAGAAAATAACCTACTCCTGATTAGACATTGTAGTGGGCTGCATCCACAATGGCCTGGTGCACTATCTAGAGAATAACATTGCCATTTGGATGCAACCCAATTGCAGTGAAGGGAGTGGATGGGCATTAGACTGAAGTCCTCCCATAGTGCCCCTTTCCCCTCTTAGGAGCCATGTCCCACATGTTCTCCACACACTGCATGCATGATGTAGAGACCATAGAGTCCACATGTCCTCCACACTGCTGCATGATTAGAACAACCTAGTCCCACATGTCCTCCACACTGCTGCGATGTAGAGACCATTAGAGTCCCACATGTCCTCCACACTGCGCTGCATGATGTAGAGACCATTAAGTCCCACATTGTCCTCCACACTGCTGCATGATGTAGAGACCATTAGAGTCCCACATGTACTTCCACACTGCTGCATGAGTAGAAGACCAATTAGAGTCCACATGTCCTCCACACTGCTTGCATGATGTGAGACCATTAGAGTCCCACATGTACTCACACTGCTGCATGATGTAAGAAGACCATTAGAGTCCACATGCCCCACACTCTCTCATGTAGACCAGTGAGGTCCCATGTCCCCACACTGCTGCATGATGTAGAGACCATTAGAGTCCCACATGTCCTCCACACTTGCTGCATGATGTAGAGACCATTAGAGTCCCACATTCCTCCACACTGCTGCATGATGTAGAGACCATTAGAGTCCCACATGTCCTCCACACTGCTGCATGATGTAGAGACCATTAGAGTCCCAACATGTCCTCCACCACTGCTGCATGTGTAGAGACCATTAGTCCCACATGTCTCCTCACACTGCTGGATGATGTCAGACCATTAGAGTCCCACATGTCCTCCACACTGCCAGCATGATGTCGAGACCATTTAGAGTCAAGACTGATGTTAGATACATGGACACAAAAAACACAAATAAACACACACACACACACACAACACACACATCACACACACACACACACACACCACACACACACACACACACACACAATAAACACAGCGCGCACACACACACCACACACACAACACCACACACACACAGCAACACACACAACAACACAACAACAGCACACACACACACACACACACACACACACACACACACACACACACACACACACACACACACACCTCTTTGGTGGGCAAACACATTGGAAGCGGTGAGGAATAATGATGTCTGGGAGAATGAATGTGGTCGCTGTATGTGCAGCTTCTGTTTATAGACGTCTGCTGCAAACTCTTTAGAGGTCAACTAAAGACTGCCACTGCATACATTTCACAGCAGAATACCTCCAGCCAGCACATCCAATCCTACACCCTCCTGTGTATGGGTCCTATGGGCTCTGGTCATTAGTGAGACTATAAAAGGAACYGGTTGTCATTTGGGATGCAACCATGGGCATTGGTAGACCTACGGAGAGGTCTTCGTAGACTACGGAGGTATGTAGGTATCCAGGTACCAGGGCTGGGGTCTGTCCCATTTCAATTCAGTCAATTCAGGAACTACAATTTCAATGCCCTTCTCCTTGAAAAGCATTAGTGAATTTTCCCATTGATGAATTGACTGAATTGAAATGGAAATGACAGTATACAGTGAAGGGTTGGGGTCCAATTCCAATCGAAGTCCRTAAATTCAGAAAGTAAACTGAAATTCSAATTCAATAATAGACCTGATAAACTGAACAGGAGAAGCTACTTATTTCAAATCTGAATTCTGAATTCAGTGACTTCAACTGAATTGAGTAATTCCTTGGGTGTCCATGGTGTGTGTCCGTACTAATAATGATCCATCTGCCAGGGGGGTGGTGCCGTGCCAGTCCCTCTCTAATGATGACGGATGGAAGCCCAGACACCACCAGGGGACACACATCGTGGGGCAGCCATACACACGCCCCAGTCTGACCACACCTCCCCTCACCGCAAAACACAGTGGTCTGAAATATACAGTTCCAAAACAGACGGAATCAACTTGGACTGTTTGTTCTGTCTTGGATGTACTAATTCTATTGTCGTTTCTGTGTTCTTTAACTGTAATATAATATACATATTATACATATGTATATACACAAATGTGTTAAGTTGTAATAAACGTGTAAAGATTTAATAAACAGTTGAAGGTATCATTTCAGTAGCCTTCCTCCTGGAAATAAAGGGAGGTATAAAAGTCAAACACCCCTTTAATAAGTGATGGGGGGAGGGAAGGGAGAAAGGATGGGGGCATGGAGTAGCACTCCCAACCCTCTCCTAGTGAGACAGTAAGTCAGCACTGTGCCAATCTTGAAGCTCTGGAAGGGGCCTTAGAGTGTGTTCCATCCTGCTGGAAAGGAACTGCTCTCTCCTAGTCACATAAAAAGAGAGCAGGTCTCCAACAGCAACATCTCTCAGGGACTGGAGTGTTGGAGTGTTATTCTTCTCTTCAAGATATAGAAAGATATCTTTTTCAATCTCAATGAAATATTATTTTCATTAGTCACAACAGCTATGTGTTTGCATGTTTTTTTCTGGAATGTCTCCAGCCTGCTCTGGCTCTCCTCTCCTTTCCTTGCTTTCCCTATCTGTGTCTTCCTCCCCTCCCTTTTTCCCTCCCTTTTCTCCCTTTTCTCCTCCCTCCCTTTTTTCTCTTTCTCTCTTTTCTTTGCTTTCCCTTATTCTGTTTTCTTCCTCCCCTCTTCTCTCCTCCCTTCTCCTTTTCTCCCCTCCCTCTCCTCTCCCCCTCTCCTCTCATCTCATTTTCCTCTCTCTCATTTCTCTTTTTTCCTTTCCATGTCTTTCCCATGAAATGCTTTATTGCATCGTGACCATGTAGTGTTTATTTTCAGCTTCCTGTCCCGGTTATATCATGTACACTAGAGGGCATTCAAGCTTCACATTTGGACGAGCTTGTCAGCTACTGCTAATACAATGTGATCAGTGTTCCAGGGTGAAGTTTCTCCAAGGTTACAGGTCTAGGAACAGCTTCTCTCCTGAATCCTAACATTAAGCATTGTGGGGTAATTTAAAATGACCCAAGATCATATCTAGGGGCAACTTCAATCTACTCTGTGACCTGCAATGAAACTTGAATGCACAATGTGTGTATAGGATGTTGGTAGCTTTGGTAATGATGCCTTGGATGGTGTTAAAAAGGCCTGGAGGAATTACATGTGACAACTATTAAAGGTGGTATGATGTTGGTAGCTTGGTAATGATGCTTGATGGTGTTCAAATAGGCTGGAGGATTACATTGAACACCTTTTAAAGGTGGTTATAGATGTTGGTAGCTTGGTAATGATGTTGATGGTGTTCAAATAGCTGGCGGAATTACATGTGACATACTTGTTAAACGGTGGTATAGATGTTGGTAGCTTGGTAATGTAGCTTGATGGTGTTCGAATAGGCTGGAGGGATTACATGTGACATCTTATTAAAGGTGATATAGATGTTGTAGTTGGTAAAGATTTGAATTGATGTCAAATAGGCTGGATGGATTCTTGGACATGAGTATATATAATAAGGTGGTATAGATGGTGGTAGTTGTATGATGCTTGATGGTGTTAAATGGCTGGAGGAATCTTACATGTGACATAC
>NC_036855.1:2928760-2967499 GCF_002910315.2 Salvelinus sp. IW2-2015
GAGAGAGAGAGAAGGAGAGGCGATAGGAGGGAGGGAGGATAGGAGGGAAGGAGGTATAGGGAGGGAGGGAGAGAGAGAGGATAGGAGGGAGGGAGAGAGGTAAGGATGGGGGAGGGAGGGAGGAAAGGATGGGGGCATGGAGTAAGCACTCCCAACCCTCTCCTAGTGAGACAGTAAGTCAGCACTGTGCCAATCTTGAAGCTCTTGGAAGGGGCCTTAGAGTGTGTTCCATCCTGCTGGAAAGGAAACTGCTCTCTCCTAGTCCCATAAAACAGAGGAGCAGGTCTCCAACAGCAACAATCTTCAGGGACTGGAGTGTTGGAGTGTTATTCTTCTCTTCAAGATATAGAAAGATATCTTTTTCAATCTCAATGAAATATTATTTTCATTAGTCACAACAGCTATGTGTTTGCATGTTTTTTTCTGGAATGTCTCCAGCCTTGCTCTGGCTCTCCTCTCCTTTCCTTGCTTTCCCTATCTGTGTCTTCCTCCCCTCCCCTTTTCTCCCCTCCCCTTTCTCCCCTTTCTCCCCTCCCCTCCATTTCTCTTCTCTCCTCTTTCTTTCTTGCTTCCCTATCATTGTTTCGTTCCTCCCCTCTTCTCTCCTCCCTTCTCCTTTTCTCCCCTCCCCTCTCCTCTCCCCTCTCCTCTCATCTCATTTTCTCCCCTCTTCTCCCTCCCTCCCTCTCTCCCTCCTGGCTTTCCTCTCTCCCTCCCTCTCTCCCTTCCTCTCTCCCTCCCTCCCTCAGGCTCCCTTAACCTTAAAGCTGTCCGCTGAACAGACAGCACACTCCCCCCTCAGCCCCAAAAGGCCCTTTGAGAATGGTAGGAAGCTGATGTCACCAGTAGTGTTTTCCCCCCATTCCAGTCACTCCCTCTCATTCTCAACGCAGTGCATTCAAACATGCTTAGCGTTGCTCCTCCAGGCTAGTCTAGGTGTGGACCATACTCCAAGTCTCATGCTCAAGTAGCACTATGAAAGAGGGACGAGAGAGACTAGAGGTGTCACTGTGCTGATGATGATTGGGGTTGTTACAGTATGGCGACGTGGCATCACTGGTATGGACACATCCCCTAAGGAGCTACCTTCTTCTCCTCCTGCAAGGTGACAATCTCGTGGTAGCGCGGGACGACCAGCTCGGCCCGACTCTTCTGCCCCTTCCTCACATTGACGTTCTCGTACTCCGTCGTGGAATACCTGCGGACGGACATGGGATAGGTGGAGGAAATGGGAAGTGTATTTGTCAGCAGCTCTTAAGCTTTTAGGAGGGAGGATTTATTTCCCCTGTCAATCATCTCCAAATGACCCTGTCAAAATCCAATCCAATTTTATTTGTCACATGCTTCGTAAACAACAGCTGTAGACTAACAGTGAAATGCTTACTTACGGGCCGTTTCCAACCCTGTTAATCACATCTATCTGGGAATGGGAGAGGATGGGAGAGGATGGGAGAGGATGGGAGAGGACTGATTTACACGTCCAAGCCAAGCTCAATTGAAGAGAGTGGGGGATGTGATGGCTGGGGGAACGCAGGTGCCCTCCCTACTATTGAGCTGTTGAAGCCTTTAAAATAACTATGTCGGGAGGATGCACACAATATCCAAAAGTGCTTAGTAAGACTCATTCTCACTCACCATCAATAATACTGTCAGGAAGTGCATTGTAAACAATGTTAAAGACTTTAATTTTACTTTGGAGGCAAAAATGACTGAATAGTGGAGCTTATATCCTGTGTTGTCATTTGGCCTGAGTGGATTTCGATAAAGAGGAAAACGAATGCACATTTCAGGGAATTTGATCCTGTTGTACCAATTGCCTATACAGTTGAAGTCGGAMGTTTACATACACTTATGTTGGAGTCATTAAAACTMGTTTTTCAACCACTCCACAAATTTCTTGTTAACAAACTATAGTTTTGGCAAGTCGCTTAGGACATCTACTTTGTGCATGACACAAGTAATTTTCCAACAATTGTTTACAGACAGATTATTTCACTTATTTCACTGTATCACAATTCCAGTGGGTCAGAAGTTTACATACATAAATAGCTTGGAAAATTCCAGAAAATTATGTCATGGCTTGAGAAGCTTCTGACAGGTTAATTGACTTAATTTGAGTCAATTGGAGGTGTACCTGTGGATGTATTTCAAGGCCTACCTTCAACCTCAGTGCCTCTTTGCTTGACATCATGGGAAAATCAAAAGAAATCAGCCAAGACCTCAGAAAGAAAATTGTAGACCTCTACAARTCTGCTTCATCCTTGGGAGCCATTTCCAAATGCCTGAAGGTACCACGTTCATCTGTACAAACATTAGCACGCAAGTATAAACACCATGGGACCACGCAGCCGTCATACCGTTCAGGAAGGAGACGCGTTCTGTCTCCTAGAGATGAACGTTTGGTGGCGAAAGTGCAAATCAATCCCAGAACAACAGCAAAGGACCTTGTGAAGATGCTGGAGGAAACAGGTACAAAAGTATCTATATCCACAGTAAAATGAGTCCTGTATCGACATAACCTGAAAGGCCACCTAGCAAGGAAGAAGCCACTGCTCCAAAACTGCCATAAAAAAGCCAGACTACGGTTTGCAACTGCACAAAGATCGTACTTTTTGGAGAAATGTCCTCTGGTCTGATGAAACAAAAATAGAACTGTTTGGCMATAATGACCATCGTTATCTTTGGAGGRAAAAGGGGGAGGCTTGCAAGCCGAAGAACACCATCCCAACCGTGAAGCACGGGGATGGCAGCATCAC
The DNA here is from genome assembly GCF_002910315.2 of Salvelinus sp. IW2-2015. Lineage (NCBI taxonomy): Eukaryota > Metazoa > Chordata > Actinopteri > Salmoniformes > Salmonidae > Salvelinus > Salvelinus sp. IW2-2015. Next base: position 2,931,517 of record NC_036855.1, read on the forward strand.
GTTGTGGGGGTCCTTTGTTGCAGGAGGGACTGGTGCACTTCACAAAATAGATGGCATCATGAGGTAGAAAAATTATGTGGATATATTGAAGCAACATCTCAAGACATCAGTCAGGAAGTTAAAGCCTGGTCGCAAATGGTTCTTCCAAATGGACAATGACCCAAAGCATACTTCCAAAGTTGTGGCAAAATGGCTTAAGGAAAACAAAGTCAAATTATTGGAGTGGCCATCACAAACCCTGACCTCAATCTTATGGAAAAGTTGTGGGCAGAACCAAAAAAGCATGTGCGAGCAAGGAGGCATACAAACCTGACTCAGTTACACCAGCTCTGTCAGGAGGAATGGGCCAAAATTCACCCAACTTATTCTGGGAAGCTTGTGGAAGGCTTTATAGGAAAATAAAAGCTGAAATAAATCATTCTCTCTACTATTATTCTGACATTTCACATTCTTAAAATAAAGTGGTGATCCTAACTGACCTAAGACAGGGAATTTTTCCTCTGATTAAATGTCAGGAATTGTGAAAAACTGAGTTTAAATGTATTTGGCTAAGGTGTATGTAAACTTCCGACTTCAACTGTAGATGTGTGACTGCCGTGGTCCTATGGATCTGAGTCACTGGAATGGAGAAGGCTAGGCGTGTGTTTAGTAGCAGTGAAGTGTTCGATGTGAGGAGAGGCAGACAGCACTCACTCTTCAGGATCATATTGCCCTGGTCCAGGGCCCTCTACTCCCTTCACCTCGCCTCGCTTCCCTGTCATCTTCCCAAAATGGACGCCTTTGTACTTCAGAGAGAAGCTGGTTTCTGCCTGTGGAAATAAAACAGTGACGATGGAGGGGGGTGGTTTCTATTTTAGAATGTTTTTTTTTGCTTAGCTTTCTTTAAGATGGGATGATGAATTTCCACTAAATGTCAGTATATTTCAGAACAGTTGAGATTCAGCGACCAGTAATCTCTTTCCTTTACAACCTCCCTCACTTTTACTCTGGCATTTGAGATATGGCACAGGGGCTGTTAACACACAGGAATGACAATAAAGACAGTTCTGGAAATGAGCAGCCCTTTTCTACGTAATCATGGGTTCAGAATGACATGGCAGGTTTGAATTCAATCAGCGACACACGAACAGTAACTGAATATGTCAGTCAACAACACAAGCTTCATCCAATTTGYGAACACTACAAACTGATCTTTAACAAAAATACTGTCTAACAAAATGGTACCAAAATACGAACTCCTAAAGCAAACCAAAGCAACTCAGGTTATAAGTAACTTAGTCTGCATTGAAATTAATTGTACACTGTGATGCATATCGAAGTTAGGAAAAAAAGGTTTATTCATCAGAAACCCAATAGATCAGTGGTGCCCAAACAAGTCTTATCAGCATAGTTTTCCCTGTTTTGAAAGAATGCCATCAGACAGCTACTTAACTCCATGACGTGATAAACTTGGTGGTTAAAAACACATGTCAGTCAGGAGATTTAAAGCCTTTAAAGACAAGGAGCGAGAGGGAGAGGAAGAAAGGAATTAATTGATGCACTCTTGATAACCCTAAATCACTGAGCTCTTTCTGTCAGCCTGGAGTGTTGATATAACCTACCTGACTAATCTCTTTCTGCCAGCCTGGACTGTTGATATAACCTATCTGACTAATCTCTTTCTCGCCAGCCTGGACTGTTGATATAACCTACCTGACTAATCTCTTTCTGCCAGCCTGGACTGTTGATATAACCTACTGACTAATCTCTTTCTGCAGCCTGGACTGTTGATATAACCTACCTGACTAATCTCTTTCTGCCAGCCTGGACTGTTGATATAACCTACCTGACTAATCTCTTTCTGCAGCCTGGATGTTGATATAACCTACCTGACTAATCTCTTTCTGCCAGCCTGGACTGTTGATATAACCTACCTGACTAATCTCTTTCTGTCAGCCTGGAGTGTTGATATAACCTACTGACTAATCTCTTTCTGCCAGCCTGGACTGTTGATATAACTACTACTAATATCTTCTGTCAGCCTGGACTGTTGATATAAACTACTTGACTAATCTCTTTCTGTCAGCCTGGACTGTTGATATAAGCTACCTCAAGGACGTTGTTGACTTGGTTAGTCATTAGCAAATTAAATATAGTTTAATTGAAGGCCAGACCAGTGGGCGGTGCATTATTTTAAGTGAATATTGTAATATAACATGAAGAATAATTACTAATGGTCCTCTTTTTTGACACCAGAATAAATGAACAAGGTGCTTTGTGGAGCTTCGATCATTAGCTATGGAAATAGTTTTCGGGCAAATTAAGAGGCCCACTGGTGCATTAGATCGGCTGCTGCTAATGGAACTCTCTCACACAGAGTAAGTGCAAACACACGCACAAACACACTCACTCACTCACTAATGAATTTACTCTCACCACTCTCACTGTCATAACTTGAGCGAGCATGCGAGTGTGTGTGTGTGTGAATGCRTGCCTGCGCGTGCTCCTCTCTTACCACCACTGGGTTGTAGAAAGCAGGTCCTAATGTATCATCCTTTGCTGGTGCCTTTTGCTTGCAAAGAAATCCCTGTCCATTGTCTTCATAGCCAAAGGCCTGCCCAGGAGATGGGATGGAAGGAATGTCTGGCTGTGGCAGGAAGTTGAGGCGAGTAGGAACACCCTGAAGCCACTAGTGGAATATACAACATAGGAAACACATTAACCTGCCCAGCMAATTCCTGAATGGGAAACCTGAAATTCACTACTTCCATGTATCTGCTTCCCCTGCCCTCATATTTAGCCTTATATTGAAGTGTTGTACCATCATCTTTTCAGGACAACCAGAGCTACAAGTAGAATACAAAACAMCTTAACATAAACAGTTGTATTCTGTAAGGACAGAAATTGTTTACTCAGTGGGAAAGGAATATCCAACTACTCAGCCACAACTGTATGGAGTTTGGAATTTGTGACAGCAACTATGTGAGCTTATTACAGTATTATAGACACTATGTCCTGGGCGACAAACCCTTACTCTTACATTCTAAACACTCTTGTGTGTCTTGTAGGCGTCATAGAGAAAAACAGATTACATGTGCATGTTTGAGAGAGTCTCAGCTTTTCATTTTGGGTTTTGTAAGAAGAACCATTTTCAGATCCGTCTCACAAACACTGTTCTCACAAACACTGCTCTCACAAACACTGCTCTCACAAACACCTGCCCCAATCAACGGTCGGCATCAGCAAATGCAGAAGAAATAGACGAATTCAGAAGTCTGTAGCACAAGCACACAATGTCTAAGAGGGTGTGGAAGCACACAAAAAATAACAGATGATAGCGTGGGACTGAAATGATTCAATGGCTTTTTTTACTACGTCTTCTGCATAATCTGGTTTAAGTAGCATCATTTGATTTGAGTAAAGATGTTGTTGTACAGACTTAAAATATGTGCAGTGACAAGGTGGGATGGTTCCCCACTCATCTTTGCAGTATGTCACAGAGTGTGCTAAAATGGAATAGCTTAGGCTAGTACATGGGTGTATTCATTAGGGCACACCGTAGCAAAACATTTAGCAGTGGAAAACTATTTTGCAATGACAACAAGTGTTTCTTATTGGACAAATTCAGGTAGATACTTCCCCGTTTCGGCCTGTTTGCTTCCGTTTTGTTTCTAGTGAATACACCTCAGGGACACATACCACCTTGGTGCGTCTCTTCCCCGGAGGCTCACTCTCAGCTCCCCTCAGTGTGTTTCCTGCTGCCTGCCGGACGTTGTACGTTCCAGGGCCCGGGACTTCTGACACCACCTCATCAAACCGCTTTGATCGATTCTTTAGACTTTGTCCTCCCAGAATGTTATCCTACAAGGTTCAGATCAATGTCACCTTGGTTTATGATTATCTAAGCTTGGGAATCAAATTGAACCCAATACATTGATTATTCAGACCCATTTGACAAGACTGCTAGAAAGACAAGTGAATTGAATTCACACTTGGGTGGATGGATGCATCCATGACTTACCTTGCTATGTGAGCTGTTGTATTGTCCCGGTCCAGGCAAGGCTTTGTCATTGCTGGACCTGTGGAACATTGAGGGCCGGTTGGAGAGTGAGAGGAACGGAGCATAGCCATCTGCAAAACAGTGATAAATGTCAATGGAAAAATGCCTATACACATATTTTGAACAWATTTTATACACTGTCACAACTTGTAACAGTATATATATTACATTTTCAATTTCTTTCAAGAACAGCATACTTTATGAATCTGAGATCAACATGATTAAATATTGGATTAATCACAAATTGTGCAAGTACGTAACAAAGGCTACCTTTTGCGTCAATATGGCTACTTCAAACAGAAAACATAGCAGCTGAGCAGATAMGTCTACATACATACAGCATTTTAGCCATAGGCCTGCCCTACATGGATTTCAGATAAGCAACAGTCATAATAACTCRTTTAAAAAACGGACAAATTATGACAATTTGCGAGCTTGTTCCTAAAATGCTGCTAAAACTTCCGTTCGAAAACATCAACAATCCTACCTGATTTTTTGGTTTTATATTGAATGACCTCGTATGATCCTGGCCCAACTTCGGACGTGGTGCTGCCCACRGTGAGGTAGGTAACTCTTGGAGCGCGCCCATACATTTTCACCAGCAATGACGCGAAGACAAAACAACTCCGTAAAATGTCAAATTAAATCCCTATAKACGTAGTTTTGTCGTTTCCCTCTGTAATTTGGAGTTAGTAAAAAATCCTAATGGAGCAAAAAATATKATTTATTTTCAGCGCTACAATGTTATTGTGCGTTGTTGCTTAGACACTGGTTACGCCAGTTTGGAGTCACGTTTCACCCGTTGAACAATGGAAGGATTATGGAAATAGAACTTTACAATGATTCTAAAGGCTGTTGAAGAACCTAACATGCAAAAAGCAAAACATTAACTTCTGTAATGTATCAGTTATTACGATGATAATTGTTTGTCACCTCATTTGAAGGCAATATCAGACGGAGGGAACACTTTTTTTTAGAACAATGATGCCATCTAGCGGTTTAACATATGTCATGCAGTTGCATCTGATGACGCTCAGTCACTGTGATGCTCCCAGTAGAATACTCTTGCTCCCAGCCCATGTGATTTGATAGAGCAGAAATAATTTAWAGATCAGACAAAATAGAATGTTGAATGACAACGTATCTCCACCCGGCACAGCCAGAAGAGGACTGGCCACCCCTCATAGCCTGGTTCCTCTCTAGGTTTCTTCCTAGGTTTTGGCCTTTCTAGGGAGTTTTTCCTAGCCACTGTGCTTCTACACCTGCATTGCTTGCTGTTTGGGGTTTTAGGCTGGGTTTCTGTACAAGCACTTTTTTATTTATTTATTTATTTTATTTTACCGTTATTTTACCAGGTAAGTTGACTGAGAACACGTTCTCATTTGCAGCAACGACCTGGGGAATAGTTACAGGGGAGAGGAGGGGGAAGAAAGAGCCAATTGTAAAATTGTAAAATTTCAGCTGATGTAAGAAGGGTTATATAAATGCATTTGATTTGATTTGATTGGATTCCATGCAATGGCATTTCATGAGTTGCTATGTAGGGGAATGCTGAGGATCGATGATATGTGCATAGTTTTGAGGAAGAAACAAATAAATAAGCCATATCCAATTCAATATTTTAACGATCTGATTTTTTTTTTAAAGGTAATGAAAGCCTAGAATTTGAATTTATGGTAAATGTATTTGATTCGGTGCATTCTTCCAAACTGCGGGTGGCAGCACAATATCGTCCAGTCGGCCGGAATGCTACAATTWACAAGAAGAAGATTGATTAAACTCGCGAGAATTCCCGGAACCGTTTCTGCTGGTGAGAGAGGTGTATGAAGAAAAGACGAAACAACAAAGTAAAACTGGCGCGGGCGCTACTTTTAATAATAACTTTTTCATAAATTCATAGTTACAGACCACAGTAACTAACTATTGAAACGTGTGGTATTAATTTTGTTAAATAACGTCGTTGGTAGAATTTCATAATGCCAAGTACCACATCTTTGTTGGAGACCGAGGAAACTGAGCCGGAGATCCCGCCACTAGTTGTGCATGCATTCGCCGACATAGGCCTGGATGACCACTACAGACAGACGGAACAACCCGAGAGCCTCTTGCATCCACGCCCGGTCTCTCATTTCAATGTGCTTGGTGCCGTGCTGGACCTGCAGCCTATACAGCACCACCATCCGACACCAACGGAAGAGGACGAAGAAAGAGCTAACGAAGACGTGTTGGGAGAGGATGATTTCAACAAGAGGCTGYTTGTGCAGGCCCAAGTCTCGGGACTAGGCTCTGTTATGCTACCTGGAATGGATACGCCCGAGACACTCTTGCTGTACAATGAACTTGACCACGGCACACTACAACAGGCTACGGGAATGATGATTTTACCATCTGTGTATGGAGAGCCTGGCTATGAAGTTGAGACATCGCTGCTCATGCGGAGGAAGAGTGTGAACACAACAGAGTGTGTCACGGTGCCCAGCTCAGAACATGTTGCCGAGATTGTCGGTAGACAGGGTGAGTAAGCTAGCTATTATTTTATTTTTTTCATTAGCCTGACGTGTATGTTGGATGCTAGCTTGATTCGGCTAGAGTTAAATGTTATGTATGTTACCAATTTGGTAATTGACAACGTAAAATGTAATTTGGAAACAAACAGCTGGCTAACTGATGTAGTTAGCACCCGCAAGTCGTAACTAGTTAACGTTACTATAACTAGGTCACCCTTCAAATCCACATTTCAAAGTTGGGTAACTGGCAAAGCAAATATCGTTATGTTGATTCTAGCTATCTTTCTCTAGCCATGTGATTGATGAACATTTGGATTGCAAGTTAGCTAGTTACTAGTAGTTAGCTACCWAGCTTGTTTCATGGTATGATAATTATCGAACTTAGGTCGCTAGCTTTGCTTTGTCCAGTTAGCACCCAAAATGATAGCTATGCCTTTGTTGATTACCATGCCACATCAGCTAGCAAGCTATCGCTAGCCAATCGGTGTAATATACCGCGATTTTAGTTTGCTAGCAATCTATCAAATTGTCTTTTCATAGATGGGGTAAATCTTTGATCCTCTTAACTTTTTGTATCGACTGGACTGCCATATAACATGTTTGGCAAATAGTTTGTCTGCATCTGTTATAGACCTCGCCATCTTGTAGTCCTAAAACCCGGAAATAAGTTAGCTATCCCTGGTTCGTTCAGCCATCCCTATGGGAAAAATACATGGGGAAAGAATAGTGTTTTGGAAAAAACGCCGAAAATAAAGTCTGAGGTAAAYACCGGTTTAGGAAATCTTMTACGTTTTGATCTGAGCTAATAGCAGTCAGTTAACAAGACCTTTATGAATTATGAAGCCTTTGATATGTGTTTTTTATTACATKAATTCTTTGTAGCTGATGATCTCATAGAACAAAACGTATAAGATCTCCTAAGTCTGTTTACAACMGACCTTARTTTCAGCGTTTATCGAAAAACGCCATTCGTTTTCCTCATAGGCCTACAAAAAGACGCCATTACTATTTATCTGTGTGGGGAATGGTGGACTGTTGTTAAAACCTTGAGGAAACMGGAAATGACAAAATKGTATAAGTTGGACTTAACACTATCTACAGCGAGACATCTAGCTATGAATTGTTAGTGTCATCTCAGATTTCACAATAGTAAGAAATCAAGATTGTAACTAATTATAAGGATAAAGATTAATTTCTGAGATTCTCCCTTCCAACGTGTATTCTTTTTTTTCTTCTTAGGCTGCAAGATCAAGGCATTGCGAGCAAAGACCAACACCTACATCAAGACCCCAGTGCGAGGCGAGCAGCCGGTGTTCGTGGTGACAGGGCGGAAGGAGGATGTGGTTATGGCCAAGAGGGAGATCCTCTCGGCAGCTGAGCACTTCTCCCTCATCCGTGCCTCCCGGAACAAGGCAGGTCCGATGGCTGCAGCAGGGCCAGGGCTACCTGCTGCACCTTCCCTACCTGGTCAAACCACCATCCAGGTGCGTGTTCCCTACCGCGTGGTGGGACTGGTGGTTGGGCCCAAGGGGGCGACCATCAAGCGCATCCAACAGCAGACACACACTTACATTGTCACTCCAAGCCGAGACAAAGAGCCAGTGTTTGAGGTGACGGGCATGCCTGAGAATGTGGACCGAGCGCGAGAGGAGATCGAGGCCCACATTGCCATACGCACAGGCAACTGTGTGGAGATTCCAGGAGACGAGAACGACTTCCACTACAACGGCACTGACGTCAGCTTCGAGGCGGGAAGCTGTGGGGCGTGGCTGCAGTCGAACGCAGCCGCACCTGCCGGTGCCCAGCGCATGACCGCCAACTACCGCAACGACAGCTCCAGCTCTCTGGGCAGTGGCTCCACTGACTCCTACTATGGCGGAGGGGGGAACCGCATGGCCGACTTCAGCCCCACCAGCCCCTACGTCAACAATAACAACAACAATGTTGGGGCCAGCTTCTGGTTTGAGGAGACTCTGCTCCCCTTGGCGTCTGAGGAGCTGGCAGCACTGGGATCTCCTGGGTTTGACCCTCTGGCCATCACTACAGCTGCTCCTGTACCGCAGCCACAGGTGGTGTGGAGCCACTTGGAACAGGGTGTCCAGCTGTTGGGTGGTCGCCAGGCCCCTGTCCGAGACAGCCAATCCGGCACACCTCACCTCTCCCCTGCCTTCCAAGAGGCCTTGGAACACCCCATGGCCCAGCGGGTTCAAAGGGTCTCCCTCAGTGTCTCAGGGTCTCAAAAGTTCCCAGTCTACGGCCCCACCTTCTCGTCCTCCAGTGACAGCTCCAGCTCTCCCCCAGACTCATGCAGAGGAGGCCAGGAATGCATCCGTTGCCTGGAGAGTGAGATCATCGCAGCCCTGATGCCCTGCGGACACAACCTCTTCTGCATAGAATGCGCCAACCGCATCTGCCAGAGCCCTGAGGCCATCTGCCCAGTGTGTCAGGCACCAGTCACCCAGGCCATACGGCTGAGCCTGCCCTGAGCCCTGACAGGGTTGGTTGGGGGGGGGCAGAGTGGGTGGGGTGCGGGTCCACGTACGTGCCTAGTATTGTCCTCCTGGTCAGGGAACCGATGGGGGTCAGACCCACTAAGTAGCAATGGGATTCCCTAAAATACATTTTATTTTGACGTGTTAATACTCTTCCTACCTTTTTTATTGTGTTTTTATTTTAAATGTATCACATTTTTGGGGATCACTTAACTTATCCTAGGTGTTCAACTGTCTTTGAATCAAGGTTTAAGTTGGTTGTAACATTTTATTTTTCTCCTGGCTTTAGGCCTTTTATTTTTCTGTTAGTCTTTTATTTTATTTTTTATATGAGAAAATTCTTCTCCCTGTCTGCTATTAGCTGTGCTTACAGACAGGAAGTACCAGGATGTGCTACTTCAGTACTGCCATGCTTTCCATTGCAACTTGAAAACATTATCTGTTTACAGTAACTCGTGCCTAATTCCACTTAAGTAATTGAAACATACAACCGGTTTTGTGGGCACACAGTGTTACCATAGAACTCTATAGAAAAAGCCTGTGGCCTTTTAGAGAGCATGTATGTCATTGAACACTATTACTCAACCCATACCTTCAGGAGGTCAGACTGACGATGCATTTGGGTAGTGACCTGGTCTTCCGTTGTGGGCAACTCATGCTCCTGTGTAGGTGGTTGGGTTCCTGACATTCCAGCCATATTATCCAGTATTTTTTTTTACCCACATTGAACTTAACTAGTCTACACCTACCCTAGTGCGTTAAATTGGACTAATGGCCTCCTGACTCTGGTACCACCTCTTCATATGATCTGCCTTCTCACGTTTTGAGTTTTATCATGTGCCCAAGCACTGACCCCATCTCTTCTCTGCTGACAGATGATACCTAGTATTCCCCCTGCTGTCATCCTCTCATCCCTTTTCCCATCCGCTGTAGGCTGCATTACACAGGCAGCCGAATTCTGATATTTTGCCCAATTATTGGCAAAGCTCTGATCTGATTGGTCTGACCAATAATTGGGCTGACTGTAAATGCAGCCATAGAGGTATGCAGCTCAGATGTGTTATTCTAACTTCTGGGGAATACATTGGTTCTCAACCCCAATCTTTACATTTTGTGTATGGAATATTGTTAATGACAGGTAAATATAGACATTTATTTTTATTTAACTTGAAGTTACATTATATACTGTATATAAATATATTAAAATGTTTACAAATAATTATTTTTCCTCTGTGCAGAACTGGGAGGGTGAGTTGCGGTGTACTGCAGGTTGTCAGTGATATTTGCTTGTAGTATATTTCACCAGTATTGAAAAACGATTAGCTGCCGTCTTGTAGTTGAAGGAAAGTGCACATACGCATGTTTTCATAATGTACCGCATTGTACACTGCAACTGTAAAGGCCAAGGATCAAACATGAGCTGCATCTGTACGCCACCAAATTAATGGAATACATGCTTCTTAAATATCTATGCTGTACCAACAGTTAAAGAATTTGCTAATTTTACTACACTTCTGTTATATGTAGGGAAGACTAATGGCATAAATTTAACAAATTGAGTCAAGTTTAAAGCAAACTATATTTTATGATAAATGGCCTTCTAAGTTGTGGCCAAAGCACTGATTTATATATTTGCTGTAAAGAGAATTAAGAGTTTTATTTTTCTGATATTACTTAATAAAGACGGTTTCATTTAAAGCCCTGTCTCGTTTTGACCTACTTTATTTTTTACAGGGTACATTTTTCGAACGGCTGCTGAATGTTAATTTCTAATCAGTAAATGGTTACATTTACTTTCTAGAGATCTGTATAGGCTGGGGTTGTTTCTGAAGTTCCACGAAATATGGTGTTCTACCTCACTGTTAGTGGGGCATGAGTCTAGACCAGGGGCACGTTTTGGTTTTTGCACTACACAGCTGATTCAAATGATTTATTTGTAGTGCTAGGGAAAAAACACCTGTGGTCTAGATTTAGACGAGGAGCTAGGCACCAGGTGTGTTGTACTGCACAGAGGCACGTACTTCCCTAGCACAGCATCCGCCGGGCCCTGGAGTTGATCTGCCTGCCGCAGTCTCTGGAGGTCTGTCTGACCTTGCCTGCCGGGAAATAGGTCAGACATGTGGCAGCTACTGGCCTGGTACGAYAGCTCCCTGTTCTTTCTACATCTTCGGGRRGGGGGGGGGGGCGGCATTTACAGTCTAGAACTAGAAAATGTGGCAGCATTGATCGATCTGTGAGGAATAAACCCCAATAAGGAGTATTTATAAAGTGCGAGTGGATAGGACACCACCGTTGCTGTGTTTTTAGATGTCAGTTGCCACGCAGGCTTTTGTGCAAGGTGCTTCAGGGTTTCCCGATCCTGAGCCCCCCCTGGGTGMAAGTTTTGGTTTTCACTATACAGTTGATTATTTGAAAACTAAACGTGCACCCAGAGTTTGGGAAACACTGGCATAGGCCATCGACAACTCTCCATCTCACTGTTTTGGGCCGTCTTCTCATTCTACCCCATGCAGGATCTGTTACTGTTTTGTAGGCACCCTTTGTTTCAGGTTCTAGGAAAAGGGCTTGTTTGGTGATGTTAGAGCGCTTCTCAGAGTGTGTACTTACTAAATGTATTTTATTCAATGGGTCATAATCAGACAAAGATCCAAATAGAGTATCAGGCCATTTTTAATAGGTTCACAAAAGAAATATGTAACTACTATTTGTCCAATTACCAGCAGCTCATTTAGCTTGTTTCTCCAGGATCCTATGGTAAAATTGCAATTCATACAAAAATGTGTATTGACCTAAGAATGCAACGTAAGATATTGGGCATCGTCAAAAAACAATTCAACTATCACTGTTCATAAACCAATTAAGGTTGTTTATATCCAATCAGTTGGATACATCTAAAGTACGTGTCCAAAATTAATTTTTAAAAACGTGAAACCCACAGCTTGAGCASACTTCCATCCCAAAAGCAAAATGAAACATTTAGGGAGGGGAAAGCAACAAGACAATGTATCACAACAAAACATCCAAGACAGTAACCCATAAACCTCTGAAATGGATACTTGAACATTTGAGAATGCAGATTTAGAAGGTTTCCTTATTAATTATTCTCCGGAATAACTTCTCAAAACAGCAACGCTGAGAAACATCAGTAGAAGTGTATCCTAATTCACTTTCATCTCTAGGGATACTGCAAGCTACATTTCAGCAGAATCTGATTTTAACTAAATCAATAGATAACGTATTACATGTTATTAGGAGATGCAACTAGATATGAAATAGAAATGGCAGTTCCGTATCATAGCYATAACAAATCGCATCAAGGGGATTGTGTGTGTGCAGCAATATAAAATACTCAACAGGCAAAACCAGAAATGGTAGGAAAGTGACATGCAGTGAGGGATCATGGGAGGTGAAACAAGATGGGGGGGGGGTTTTGTTCACAGCACATGGACACCATGAACCCAGTTAGTGCAGAACCACAACAGAAAAGAGCCTCCAACATTGTGGCAGAGGGAAGCCTCACCCTGATGATTTATGTGATCTTAAATCGAAGCCCAACGCTGTGATGGGGTCTATGGCATACTTGATTCCTCCTTATCGAGGCTGTCCTGAGATCAAGACATCACAAAAACCTGTGGCGTTGTGGTCATCACTTCTCACCATTCATGCAAACATTCACATGCATTTAAAAACAAAACTACAGTTAAATTTATGTACATCAGATAAGGGAGAAATTAATTCAACAGAAATAAGACCCTACAGAAGTTTGTCTTCCCTTACATAGTGAATGTAATTGAAAGGGTCTTAGTGACCTGCCATCTGGTCTGAAAGTCAATATATCCACTTATCTCCCATAGTACAGGACAATACAATAGCCAAGGGGATAAGGAAGAAAAACAAAAAAGGGACAAAATAATTCCTTTCATAAAATCCACAAAAAGAAACTGTATTATGGTATTGCTGGAAATTGCCTTAAAATGCTTGTTTCTGTCTGTAAACGACATGGCAGAGACCCTTACCTGCTCTTCTCACGTAGAGCAAGAAACCGAGTATAGTTTACCATAGTAGTACTATGCTCTGGATAACCATACAAGGTTAACCAGATGGAATCACTGGTAAAARTGACCAATCTGAGGTCACCAGGGCGATTGATGAGAGTGGCCCGTTCCGTCATCAGAGCCCCTATGTCCTGATCTGGACACTATGAAGAGAAAGAGGAATGACCCATAGAGAGAAACAAGTCTTTGCTTCCTTGAAGCGGTAAACCGGGGTGTCTTTCCTGTTCTACCTACCACCTYATTCCAAGGTCTGTCATACTGAAGTGTCACAGTGGAGGGGTCAGGCTGGTGGTTCAGTCCAGGGGCTGCGGGTCACCGATTGGCATGGTGTGCAGCACCTCATCCAGTAGCTGGAGGGCCCGATGTAGGTGGATCTCAATCCAGCAGGGGGTCTCCTTGATGCTCGTCCGGGGGTAGTCGGGACCCCAGCCCTTGACGAAGCTCATGCGCAGGATGCACAGTCTCCTCAGGTCGTCCACTCCGATGCCGGCAGCRGCTGAAAGGCCTGGGTGGGAGGTAAGAGTTCAAGTATCAATGTAATGGAACCCAACTCAGGCTCAACGACATCACACATCCACAATGATGAAGAGTTCCAGAACAAGTGCAGATTCCTATGCATTGTCTATGACTGACCGACGCTACAATTGGCTGAGACGATTGGTAAATTACTTTTAAATGGGCTATTAGAAAAGTGSCGTGTGAGTGGTGTTACAAGTAATGTGTTGTTCTGGGGGTTACAGCTCTGGGGTGAAGTTGTGCCAGTCAACAGGAGCAGAGCATGTTGGTGTTGTGCTGCTTACTGATGGCGGGAGCGATGCCTCCCACAGAGCCCGGCCCAGGGATGTTCCCAGCCACGGCGGCTGCCTGAGCCGCGGCTGCCGCCTGGGCCGTCGCTGCCTGCTGCTGCATCTGCCTGTGGCACTGACGCAGGTCAAACACCTGGGAGGGAGGGGAACAAAACCAATATATTTACTACCAGCTACATGCAGTTCACAGCTTGGACACCAGGGGGTGGAAGAAAAAAATAAAATAAATTGGTAATGCTGAGCAGACGGAGGCGTTGGGACTTGCCTTGATGTAGGCGCTGGGGTAGATCTTGTGCACGGCGTCGCCGGGGGCGCGGCCGGCTTCCCGGTCCAGGTAATAGCTCTGCACGAACACGGCGTGGTCGCTGAGGCAGCGTACCCACACGTCCCCTTCACCTTTACCCTCCAACTGGATCCCCTTACCGATGTGGAGCCTTGGGAAGTGMGAAGAGCTGTTATCAGTGGGGTGACCAAATACTCTGCCAATGGCATCAATTCACCTCCATTCAGAGCCAGAAGCACAACACAGTTGTGGTTAGGAGGCTGGCGTACCTGGCTCTTTCGATGGCCTCGGTCCGGTGCACGTTGCTCAGCTGGCCTAGGCAGAAGCGGTCTCCGCCAGACGGGTCCACATAGCCATCCACCGTCACGACGGGGCCAGTGGAGGGCACCTTGAAGGTCTCGCCCACCTGCACGTCCATCTCAAAGTAGGCGATGGAACACCAGTAGTCAGGCGCTGTAACAGACCAAACTCAGCCCCCTCTCCTCTCCAGACCAAACTCAGCCCCCTCTCCTCTCCAGACCAAACTCAGCCCCCTCTCCTCTCCAGACCAAACTCAGTCCCCTCTCCTCTCCAGACCAAACTCAGTCCCCTCTCCTCTCCAGACCAAACTCAGTCCCCTCTCCTCTCCAGACCAACACAGCCCTCTGAACACCTTGTTGGGTAAAAACAGGAGTCACGCTTCACTTACCTGGATGGTTGGATATGGGTGGCTGGAAGCCAAGCTCGTTGTGCACGGGCCCTGGGAGGGTAACATAAATGCATCAATGATCAATCCCTTCAACCCTGGCCCACATCAGTAAGTTGCGGGAATTATGTGTACTAAGAATGAAATGCATGTTCTACTCATCCTGATAGTGGCATGGACTCACAGTAATGTCCTGGAGGAGGCATGGGTGGGTGGTGTTGCAGGTGCCCATTCTGATGGTGAGGCATGTTGGGYGTGAAGCTGCTATTTCTAGTCCAGGTGGAGGTGGCATCTGTAAGGGCACAGGTAGATGCCTACAGATGAGAATTGTAGGGAGAACCCCACACGTGGACTGTCCAAAAACACAGTAAATGAGCGGTGACTCCTGAACCTCTAATCAAATGGCTACCCAGACTATTTTCATTGCCCCCCCSYSCCCCCCCMYMCACYGCTGCTMCTCTCTGTTATTATCTATGCGTAGTCACTTTAATAACTCTACCTACATGTACAGATTACCTCAATACCGGTGCCCCAGCACATTGACTCTGTACCGGTACCACCTGTATACAGCCTCGCTATTGATATTTACCGCTGCTCTATAATTATTTGTTATTCATATCGATTTTTTTATAGGTCTACCTTTTTTTTAGGTCTTTTCTTAAAACTTCATTGTTGGTTAAGGGCTTGTAAGTAAGCATTTCACTGTGAGGTCGACACCTGTTGTATTCGGCGGTTGTGACTAATAACATTTGATTTGATGCATTTCAGAGAGTTTGGGGGAAGTTAATAATAACCAATGAGAGGGAGAAGAGCAGGTGACCACCAGTTGTCAACAAAATAGGTTCCATTTCCTGAGCCATTACTTCCCAAGATGAGTTTGATATTACTGTGATGTGATTCTCACATACAACAAGTTCTGTCAGTCAGCCACAACCATAACTGTGTAGACAGGATGTAGCTAATCAAGCAACACAAACCTAGACTATGATCAAGACCTTTCCAGGATTATTACTGGTACGAATAACTCAAGACCTCTAATGATTTGGGTGAGGAGGATACCAAGAGCCATAAACTTGGGAAGGTGGAGTAGATAGTGGAAGCGGGAGTGGAAGGGGGGGGGGGGTAGGATGGAGGAGTAGGCCCTCACTTCCTGATCCGACAGAGATGCTGGGGAAGGCGGAGGTGGAGGCGGTGCTGGCGTCAGAGGGGGACAGCAGGCCAGGGGTGCCGAAGGGCTCCGAGGGGGGCCCACCTCGGCTAGAGGGAGGGTGCTGAATGGTCTGGAGGTGACCCCCGTCCATGGTGGGCAGTGTTGCCTGGCCATCAAAGTCGTATTCATCTTTAACCATCAGTCCCAGGCTTGGAGCTGAGAGCAGCACAGAGACAAGATACAGGTCAACAAGAAACAAAACAGACAACCAGGTTTCCATCCAATCTCTTCATGCGAGTGCATGTTGGATAAAAAAAACATGTCATGACAGGCCTGATGGAAATAGAAACATTTTTTGGTAAACTTTTCAAATGTCGACAAAATACRCTAGACAMGGTGTTATATTTTTATGTCAGTAAAATGAGGTGTGTGAAATATCGGTGGAAACATTTGTATGCGTGAATATTGATATAATAACCATCATATCGAAGTAAACAGGCGATGACATGTGTGGTCCTCCCACTACGACTCGTCGGGAAAGCATGCAGTTTATTAGGCCACAGATCAAATAAGTTGATGAACTTCACAGGGTGGTGAAAGTGAAAGATGATGAGCTTGATGCTCCCTTCAGTAAATATCGAGGGTCTTATTCTGGTGACATGATCGTCGATACTTGGCTGCCGTTTGACAAAAAAAATGTATTGCTTTTTTTGTCCATAATAATTTCGTCATGTAGGCTATACGTRCGCTCTAGCCAACAGAGCGCAGATATCTGGCTAGAGARCACGTACCAATACCAGAGTGGGCACACTCACTATATAAAATGCAACATTTGTGAGAACCATCAGTAGAGTTGAAAATGCGATGAAAACCCATTTAACTTGTATTTTCAAGTCGGTACATGGGAATATAACCACAAAAGGTGTTATATGATGTGCACCCACATCACGCTCAGTCTATTATCTGTAACAAGTCAATTTGCTGGAAACATCTCTGGTGGGAAAATGCACATAATGTTTTTACGTAGATTTTAGAATGTTAGTATTAAAATCTGTAGCCAATTGGATGGAAACCTAGCTATTGACAAAAAAAGAATGCTGTCATAAGGTACATAATCAAAATCGAGGTCACTTACCTGAGCTGGTAAGTTGCAAACTTGATAGATCTGTGAAATAAAACAACAACGATGAGAAGAAGCTCAAACTGTCACTCACAGGAGGTCAACACAAACAAACGGCAAGGACATCAGTACACTCACCAATACCTGGAGACACCACMCGGTCGTAGTGGTATGGGTTCACGCAAACGCTGTCACACTTCAGGTCAAATGCAAACTGGCAATATTTCACATGCTTCAGTTCATTTTTATGCAGATCAGGCCATCTCCACAACCGAGTGTAGATCACGTGGGGAAACCCTTTCCGCCCTGCCACCTGGGATGAAAAATATTATAGGATTCAACCCGTTGATTGAACTCAAAGAAAAAGTTCTTCACCCAGAGGTGCTAATAGGTCTCATGCCCTTATTCTCATCTTTGCATGATCCTCACTCATAACGCTCTCACTTTCTTTTTTTACACACACACATCTGGCTACTTATAGCAGATCCCTAGACAGTGGTGTATGGTGAAGTTGCCCCTAGACACTGATCTTAGGTCAGTTTTGTATTTTYCCCCACTAATGATTAAGGTTATAATTAGGGAAGGGGAATCTGACCCAAGATATGTACCTAGGGAAAATTTCACCCCAGACATTGGTGTAGTCCCTACCTGCAAACGGCCATCCAGAGTCCGCCCAATGGTGACACACTTGCTGGGATGAGCTCCATTGGTGGTGATGGCTGTGATTAGGGAGTCCAGTTCATCCTTCTTCTCCTTCAGCTTTTTCACCAGACTTTCTATTGCCCGCTTGGCAAAGGTCTCGCTCTCTCCCCCTTGCCTGTGACACATCAAGCTGTGTACAATGCTCAGGCAAGCGTCATTACTCGAAGGCGTGTTGGTGATAGACATCCTGAGAACCACTAGTGTATGCCGCTCCGTATCGTTCTATAGGGAATAAATACTTTGTCCCAGCTATAAAATGTTGTTTCTTACTGTATGGAGCAACACATCAAAAAGATTAAGCTATGAGAGGGTGTCCCCTCCAGTCCAATTGCCCAAGTTGAAGTCCACCAAGGCATCCCAATACAAAATTAAATGATTGTCACACTGCTTCGAGGGCGAGGATTGAGGGTTCTGAAAGAGGATAGAAGGGAATAGTGGTTATTATGGTACTTTACCAATATCTTACATATAAGATGTTTATTAACTAGCTACATCCCATCGTGTCATGATAAGTACAGTATGTTATTATGATGTTCATCCTAAACATCATGCACGAAATTGACATAACACGCTGCTACAGGACAATATGTGCAACGAAGTTACACAACTAGCATTATCCCATCGGGCAATAAACATTTTAGCTAACTACGTTGCACAACAGTGACCTGAGTAATAACAAAATAGCTAGCTACCGTTCGTTAGCTAGCTAAATATTTAWGCGAACTGTAGCTAGCTAAGATA
The DNA here is from genome assembly GCF_002910315.2 of Salvelinus sp. IW2-2015. NCBI lineage: Eukaryota > Metazoa > Chordata > Actinopteri > Salmoniformes > Salmonidae > Salvelinus > Salvelinus sp. IW2-2015. The sequence goes on from NC_036855.1 coordinate 2,950,097, forward strand.
ACCCAATGCACAATAATAAAGCGCACTGTTTYAGACAAAAAAATGTATATAGTGGTCGGGAACTGCGGCTATCGCTAGCCAGCTGCATAGCAGGACAACCAGTTAGCTAACGTTAACGTGCTAGCTAGCGTCTCAAAACGAAGAAACAAGTCAATAACATATAAATGAGCAGMCATTCTCAGTCCGAGTGTTTTAAATATGGTCTTGATAACACTATCTAGCTAACTATCCACTGTCATTTCGTCTTATATCAATCAAAAGCAGGTCGAAGCCACCGATTAGGCTATTTCGCTGGTTTACTCGCGAGTTTCACTGCTAAACGAAGTAACATTAGCCACCCGTCCCCATCCACAAACATACCCTGCATACACGGCCGGGATATTCCGTTCTTGCATTTGCGCTGGAACTGTACTGATCAACCGTACTTCTTCGTTTATCCTAAATGTTTCTTTGATACTTTAAAATAACATAGGGAAATCATTTGAATATTAAAATAAACGTTGGATAACAAATCACGGCTTTGTATCAGCGCTTCCAAAGATGATGGATATTCTGACAAGATACACGTCTCTCCGCCCTAACAATGGAAATCGTTGTCCACAAAATCGTGCSGCGGGATGTGCAGCTCCCGCCTATCCTTTCCTTGGATTGGTGGATCATCTCATTATTGTAATCTTTTTTTTATTTTTTATATTCGATGAGGGTTTCTGACGTCAATCGCCTCTATTCAATAGAGAATGCTGCAAGCATCATTTCATAAATATGCATTCTAGACAACTCCGAATAGTGTTTTTTTCCCTAAAATTGCCGGAATGTCACGTGTCCTACTTATATCAGTATACTCGTAACAACTTAAGCATTACAAAACATATATTCGATCCAATAAACAAGACGTAGCAAATAACCATTCATGTGTTTGTTGACCAAWTTCGACACTCTTATCGACCTACATACAAAAACGCCTTGCTTTGTGGGTGAAAAAAACGTATGGAGGGAAACAGATTTCCGCCGAGTTGATCCTCTTCCTCTCTGACGATTTTCAGTACAATTTCTTCCAACATGGCGTTTTGCGCATGGGCAACAGTGGGTAGTAGCAGATTCAAACCCACCAAGAGAAAACTAGCCTGGTAGTAAAGCAGTTCGTTTCTGAATATTTGAAGACTCAAATTAAATTATAATTTTCATTATGCAGGTACCATTCTAGCTAGGTTGATTTCAATAATCTGGTCAAATTGAATAMGTGCAATTCTGTCAACCATAGAAAATGATAGAGGCCTCTAGCGGCCAAAATACCGTTTCGGCATGGACTGCGCCATTGAGAGCTTACACCGTTTTCATGTAGTGAACTGGGTGGGACTTCCAAATKTATTGGCTGAGCCCTCCAGATGACCATGTTGGAGTCATGTCCAACCTGGTCATCRGGAGGTATCTGCCAATCACRAAGAAGAAAATTGACAACTTCAAAATGGAGATTGCCTTGAACCCTATCACTGAGTAAAATAAGGAGAAAGAGTCAATACTTTTTTTATTCAGACAATTTACTAAATATTTCCCAGACACCAAGTCGTTCATTCAATGCTTAATTCACAACCTGCTCACTCTGGCTTTTGTTTACAGTATTTATCATAACTAACAAGTGTAAGGCCTCAGTGAAGCCTTATGAGGGGTATGGGTATCGTGAGAAAGTCCTCCGCCAGGGACACCTCTATGCCTGTGCCCTGCAACGCCTCCTCAGCTTGTCTCCTGAGCTCCAAGACATCATCCTCATCACCCTCTTTGTGCTGGCCGGCCGGCTTATACCTCTGACTGAAATGGTAGAGCACCAGCATGCGTGCACAACAGGCCTGTGCCACTGCAGCTGCCATACTAGGTGTGCTGTGCCCATGGTCCACTGCCTTCTCCCGATGCTCATCTGACAGGGTGGCCTCATGCACCAGGATGTCAGCTCTGTGACAGGCCCTCAGGGGTCCCTCCCCCAATAACGAGCTGCAATCCCCTAAAACACACACTTTTCTCCCCGGAATGGCTTCCTCCAGCACCTCACTGGGCTTCACCACTTGTCCATTTTCCAGTGTCACCGACTCACCAGCTTTCAGTCGCCCATAGAGTGGTCCAGGCTTCAAACCTGAGAGATAGACAAAAGGTTTTCATTTATTTAAAAATTGAATGACCTTAAAATAGAAACTTGCACACTGCTATTGCCAATATCACTTCAGTTCATTAAGCTTACATGTTTTATCTGCCTCTCAGCCTTCACACACTGGCAAGAGCAATGTGCAAGTTTTTCATTTTCTTTTTAGATGGCATCGAATTATTCTCACGCACCTGCAACAACGAAAGTTAGATATGTAAGTTATTTTAAAATTGAGTACTCTCAATTCAGTCTGTCAAAAGATAGCTTTTGTTGATGACATAACAATGGCTTGCCTATATAAAACAAATGGAATAATCAAGACAAATACCAGAGATAAACATATAGATTATTATGCCAGGTATATATTGTGATTACCAAGATCCTTCAGTAGTTCTGTGTTCAAACGCCCTGGCCAATCATGTTCTTGAACAGAGAACCCGAAGGAGGGTACCCGGTGGAACAAACGGAACGCCTTCACAACAAAACGCTTCTCCTCCAGTATAACATAGCAGTCACTGTTGACATCCAGGGAGATTGTTCGGCCGGCGCGTTCTTGGGGATGGAGACGCCCAGAATCTGCTGTGACTTCAGGGCTTAGCTGACCCTCTGTAGGACACTGGTCAGTGGTGGGCTCTAGCTCATGTACTGAATAGGGGAAGAGAAGYTGGGAGCTGGTGAGCTCTAATGCCACCCTCAGGAACTGCCTGAGACCCTGGGGACCATAGATATCCACACATGTTGGAGGCTGGGTGGGACAGGGGTTGAGGTTTAGGCTCACAGTGCACAGTAGCCCTGGTAGACCAAAGAGGTGATCGCCATGCAGGTGAGAGATAAACACTTTGGTGATTCGGCCTGTAAGAAAAACATAAATKAGTTGATCAATCTGATCACATCCTCATTTAAGGCAGTGTTGTTGTTGAGACCACTGCCAAAACATGCATGCATTTCTAACGCCGTCATCGTCAAAGGTTACAGGCTGAAAAGTTTGTAACCTTTCATCAATGACGTGATAGCAAAGCGGGTGGGAAAGTAACGTTAGCTAGCTAATAATACCACCAAATGACGTGTAGCAAAGAGGGTGCGAAAGTAGCAAATAATGTTTTTGTTGATAGTGAAAATAAGTGAAAATAAGTATTTCGCCAGAACAACACGTTTGACATTGCTAATGCTAACTAGCTAGCAACGACTAAAGAAAAGTGAACAACTCACTAGCCTTCAATTGACTCTTCATCAGTTGAGTTTGCGTCCCTTCTCCGCAGTCAAACAGCCAACACTCCCCTTCTGTTCTGAGGACGAGGGCAGAAGCGCCACGATGGGGGGAAGGGTATGCCGACCCTGTCCCCAGAAAAGTTAGGTCCATGGTCATGTTGAAAAACAAACTATTTAAATRTCATTAAACGAACATTAAAACAGCAGTAGCATTACCACATAGCATCCATTTTATTGTCCAGATATTGTACAATGAAAATAAAYGTCTTAAAAAATGGAAGGCAATCGGGAGGAGGCAAGATCAGGTGGGACCACTCTAGCCAATGAGAGAGCAGATACGCGTGTGAACAACAGGCACAACGGTTCCCACAGCCACAGTCTAAATGGCATTATATATATATAAAACATTGATGAAAACTAAAAATGTGCTTTTTGGGTTGGTTAAGTTTAAAATCACATTTTAAGAAGATACACTGTAGAAATAGGCGGGGGTTATGACTTTGTGCCTGTGGTAACTAGTAACAACCAGGCTCCGACAATAAATGCTTTTTCTCAGTTGCCGGGATGTCACGTGTACAGTCGTAACAACCTAATCATTACGACACTTCTATTCGATCAACTCAGCCACATGTAGTAAATAAGCCATTCCATGTTTTGTTAACCATATTCGACACACCGTTACCTGCTGGAAAAGACAGATTTTGGGTCGTTATCCCTCTCGCTTCGCCTCTTCCTCTCCGCTTGTGCGTGCCAGAGAGGAAGTCATCATCTTTGTGCGTGCTCGAAACAAAACCAGGCGCAAAATACTAGCGACGCTGACGCACCTTGCATAGGCTGAAGAGAGAAAAGCAGTTGTTGTCGTACTAAAGAAAATCGTAATTCTTTAGGAAGAGGATCATGTCTATTTGTTTACTGATCAGCAAAAATGGAAGGCATAAACCGATTCATCTACCTCACCTACAGACAGTTGTCTTGGGTCGGGGTCCAGAAACAACGATAAAAGACAAAAAATGTTCCAGGGAGCAGGTTGAACTCAAGGCAGACTGCAACAAAGGGTATATCAGTGTAAAACARCTGGGTTTCAACCCCACTAGTGTGRACTCTGAGGTGGTGGGTAAAGGCAACCAAGTGGAGATGAGATCTGGCCAGCAGCTGCACATGGTCAATGAGCTGTACCCGTATACTGTGTGCTTCAAAGAGGATCCATCCAACTCTCAGTCCAGTGTGGGCACCAAGAGGCCCTTTGGGCCTGCCTCAGAGGAGCGGGAGCTTCACAGAGAGCCCCCTGGGCAAAAAGTACCAAGGAAAACAGAGGACTCCACTCAGTGCAAGCATGGAGGGTCCACCTCCACTAACACACAGCCTGAACCTCAAACAGAGAAAACTGAAACTTTAGGATATTGGAGCCAAGGATTGAAAGCCTCAATGCAAGACCCCAAAATGCAGGTCTACAAGGATGACAGAGTAGTTGTTATCATGGACAAGTACCCCAAGGCTCACTACCACTGGCTGGTCCTGCCCTGGGAGTCCATCCCCAGTCTGAAGACACTGCGCAGGGAGCACTGTGATCTGTTGAGGCACATGAACCAGGTAGCAGACAGGATTGTACAACAGCAGTGCCCCGATGCTGGCCTGCTACACTTCCGCCAGGGCTACCACGCCATCCCCAGTATGAGCCATGTCCATTTACACGTGATCAGCCAGGACTTTGACTCCCCTTGTTTAAAGAACAAGAAACACTGGAATTCATTCACAACCGACTATTTCATAGAATCTCAAGAAGTCATTCAGATGCTGGAAAAGGATGGGAAGGTCACCGTAAAAGAAGGGACAAATGAGTTGTTGAAACTACCTCTCTGCTGTCACGTGTGTGGCATGGCGCTGTCCACCATACCACAACTTAAGGAGCACCTGAAATCTCACCCATATGGTAGATTGTGAAACGTATACAGAAGAAAAATGCTAAAAAWATAAGTTGGAGGTTATGCTGCTCGTGAGGCAATTGTAGAAAAAAAACATGTCTATGGAACCACATTGTCCATTTTATTGCTGCAGATGCTCATAATATACATAAGTCTGTTCACAACCAATTGTCATTTACTTTATTTAATACATCTCAAAAACCTGTTTAAATAGTGTGCAGCAAGTATGTTTTTTGTACAAATAAGTCTCGAGTGCATGTCTGAATATAAAGCTTGGGGAACATTTGTTTATAGTTTTGTTATAGTTACAAAAATAAAATCTAACTTGGCCTCAAAGTGGCACAGAAAATGGAAAATGTGTTATTTCTATACTGTCTTTAATCATATTAGAAAAACAATCAACTCATGATTCTATTTGGGATCCAATATTGGTGTTGATGATCAGACGGTCATAATGTAGACCAGCTTGGAATTAAATCAATTTGGAGATGTTGTTCAATAGATACACAGAATAATAAATAATTAAAAAGGACAAAGGGAGGGTGCAACAACAAGTTTAAAACTAATTTTAATTCTGCACATGTAACAGCACACATAGGGGTCTCGAGGAGCGCTTTTGCCACTTTGTGCGTTCATCCGCTAAGGCCATACTGCGTAACAAAAATAAACTCCAGAAACACACATGTATGCACACATCAAAGACATTGGAAGAGGAAGGACCATYGGGGATTCAACCATACACTTTCACCAGGGCACTTAAAGTAAATGAATGAAAAGCAAACAAGACAAGAATACAGCACAGCAATTCTCTGAATGGGAGACCAACGTTACAGGCTTGGACAGGCTTATGGGCCAACATAATCATTGAATGAAACCGTCTGTCATTTAATGGTCCAATCTAAATTCAAGGGTGGAACATAGTACATTTGTGAATGACATCTCATCAAACTAGTTTGATCTACTACAAGAGGACTCTAACAGTACAAGAGATATAATTAGCCCGTTGGATATGCAGAAAAATAATAAGCCGATTTGAATATATTTTTTCTTCAGCTATTGTGTTCCTATACAATTCATTGTTCTTTGGCTACGTCTGCGGTGAGAAGTGAGGTGTGTATTTTAATGGGAGTCATGTCGCTCACCTATGCAGATGGATAAAAAAAGCCAGTCTACCATCCTTAACTAAACGGTCTCACAAATCTAGGACCTGTGTATCTAAACTTCAGCTGCCTTGTGCTGGTTTTCTATCCAGCTTATCTTTTTACTTATTTCCATTTATTMAAAAAGTGAATGGACAGTTCTGTATATAAAATGTGGCTAAAACGTAAAACCAGTAAAAAAAAAAAAAAGTATGCTTGTAAACCATATGCTGCCTATACAAAACTGACTGTGAAGAGCATTATAGTTCATGTAATGTATTTATGTTTTCTGACAATGGAGCTTATCCTAACATTGGTCATGTCTATTTGGATATGGTGCTTATTGCAGCATTCTTCTCTCTATACTGAMAATTAGCCCCATCCCCTGATATGTGTATGGCCAAGGAATATGGCTGGTTCCCTATGCCTAGTCTTTAGTCTGGGAGAAACTCATGGTGATATGATCTGGGATATATTCATTGGTCTTTTGCAAAATGTTTTGCAATGGAAACCTTTTACTCTAGGAACCAAACAGAAGTAAACCAAGCAAACTGAAAATTTGTCCAATAGAAACAAATTTTCGTTGCAAAATGTTTTCAGTTTGGACTGAACCTTTTCCATTGCAAAACGTTTTGCAATAGACAAAACTTTTTTACAAAGGAATCTGACTAATGAATACACCCAGGATTCATGACACAAACATATTGATCTAGTTCACAACTGTCACCGTCCATCTTCAAATGAAATATCATCAGAGCTAGGAGACATTTCACACCCACATGCGAACATACGCTCTACAAAACATCCAGGCTCTGTCAACTGTCTAACAAGTGCTTAATTACAGTCTAAGTCGCTCTGGATAAGAGTGTTTACTTTCTGAATTGACCCCAACCCTGAATTTAGCAGACCAAATTCCAATTCAAAATGTTCCTCATTGAAAAGCATTCAAGATAATTGGAATTTCAGTGCACTTCCTGAATTGTCTGGAACTAAAATAAAATTGACCACAACCCTGGCTAAATGACTAGAATGTCAATAACACAATATACATAGACTGTATATTATTTCATATGGGGATATGGACAAAAAAATAATTTAACAGCAAAAGCCTTTAAACTATTACTGAGTTCTACTATTTTACTTAGATTTTTTGCATAACTGTTTCATGAACTAATTCAAGCAAGGTCTCCAGAGCTTGGAGTGATATTATATGTTGGAATCCTTCTGTATAGCTAGCAGCATGTTGACTAACAATAACCTCACTTCTGGAGGGTTTTCATGTGGAAACTGAACAGGGAAAATCAGGGCCCGTGTTAAACACAACGGTCCATGATAAAAACATGCCAAAGGAAGAGTAGGTCAATTCAGATAAATAAATATGTGTACAAGCCTGGAGACAGAGTGGATTCTGGTTACTCTAATGCAGAGGTGGGCAGACTATGGGTTTGAGTAAAAAAATAAAATAATAATTGGGTGGGTATTTGGGTAGAAGAAGAAAAAAAACTCCAGGCCACTCATGAATGACAAAAACTAGATATACATTTTTCTGGCCCGCCAATTGATTTTGACAAAGAAATCGGTCAAATATCTGCACTAGGATTAAACAACTAACCTAATTTCACTGTCCTCCCCACCTCCCAGTTTTACCATTCCCTCTTTAACGCCCGCACACCTTCTCTACCGTGATTTGTTGCCCCCTTTCCACACCCAAAACTCTCTAATGATCAGGTGCTGGGTTCATCCCTTTCCACTCATAGATGTCAGGGAGAAATGAGTCGTAGTTGATGTCCCATACAGTTGACCTGACAAAGGTGTCCTTGTCCTTGGGCTCTGGGTACCGGAAGGCCATGTTGTTGGCGTACACAAACCGGACCACCTGCAGGGGGAGACAGTGAGACAGAGTACATTTAAAAGGCACATCTTTGCCACAGATAGAACAATGACACAGATATTTCACTGGACTTCTAAATGTGAAGCATCCGCTTGGTGTTTCCACTCACTACCAAATATGGTGGTGAGAGGAAGCCCAGTGGTCGGCAGTGGGAGAAGATTGAACGAGATAYATTGTGGCCGACATTATGCACATATTCTCATTAATAACATATCTGATCTCAGTACAATTTTCTGTTCCCAAATCTAGAATTTGTTTTGAACAGAGTGGACAAAGTTTAGTAGACTTTACCCTTTGCCGAAATGTAAAAAAAGGTGCGTTGTTTAGAAGGAKTGCAAAGGCGGATTGAGTTATTGAGCAGATAATGAAGGCACATATTTGCCTTCATTATCATTATTCTCAAATGTGTCCTCTGACGCTATCAGACCAAAGGCAGGGCGGTACTCTTTACATCATCCTCAGTATATTTTGTGTWTGACGAAGCCACCAGATTTCATCATAATCAAAGGACTTTTACCTTGCTCATTTTGTAGAATGCTTTTTCAAATTATGAATTTATCTCCCTCAAAATGTATTTGACAGACAAGAAGCGAGATGTAGAGTGTCTGATCCTGACCTTGACTGCCATCTGGACAGAGACCTCTCGGATGTTGGACAGTGGCGGGTACAGCCTCCCCTCMGCCAGCTCCTCATCAGTCAACTGGTCTGCCAGGGTCTGACGGAATGACAAAAAACACTCATCATTTGCATAACAATTTTCTCTGTAAACAAAATACTAAAATTTGTAAAATATCTCTTCAAGGGCCTGTCTTTTTGTCAAATAGTGTGTAAATACAAGGGAGCTGAACGGAGAGAGAGAGAGGTTGAGAGTTCTGAAAGAGTGAAATGCAGCTTTATTTCTGACCTTGGCAGCTTCCAGGAAGACCGTGTCACTGATGTGTCTCACGCCACTGAGGATCACAGCCAGGGCTACACCTGCAGCCAGACAAAGCAGACACACTGCACTTTACCCCTTTCAACAGTCGACACAAGTCTCACAATACACGTATGTGGCACATCTATGCGTATCCACTTTGCCATGGCTGTTGAAGAGAGATGGCTCACTGAGATTTTCTTTTTGTAAATACAGATGAGAAAACGTGATAATCTAATGATTCTAACCTGGGAATATGTAAGCATTGTTCCCTTGTCCAGGTGTGAAAACACGTCCATCAGCCAGAGTCACCGTGCCAAACGGACTTCCACTGGCAAACAGGCAGCGRCCCTGAATATCAAACAACATTCAGAGAAAGAAGCCATGGTGACTATGGGTCAGTGTGTGGGTCTGGGCCTACACACTAACAAAACATGAGGAGGAGGGCTGCGTTCCAAATGGCGCTTGATTCTCTACATAGTGCAGTACGTCTGTAGTGCTTTATGTAGGGAATAGGGAGTCATTTAGGACGCAGCTGACGACATGGGTGAATCGATACGTACATCTGTGAGGGTATAGGCATCTTCAGCCGTGCACTCTGCCTTGGTGGTGGGGTTGCTCAAGGCGAATATAATTGGTCGTTTATTTAGGGTGCCCATCTTTTTGAGGACGTCGTGGGTAAAGAGGCGTCCAGCCCCGGACACACCTGTGAACAGGCAACAAGTTAGGGTTACCAGGGTTTCATTAAGAACGGACAACAAGAGTTACACTGATTTCAATTATACAATGTATTATTACTATTATAAAGATGAGAATGGAGAATATGGATCCTACCAATAATGGCTGTTGGTTGGATGACGTTGACTGCATCTAAGAAGCTCTGCACATCTCCGGGACTTTCATGCACAAAAGCCTCCTGGTTGCCATCTGTCTCCTGCGCTCGGCCCTACARAAAGTCACAGGAAAAAACACTGAATTTAAATTACATTTCTTGATACAAATTCAAAATGACTGAATTCAGATTCCATTTCTGTTGGCTCTAATGTCACTCCATACACAGCGTTTCAGTTCCGCCACACAGACAGTTACAAAGGAGAAGTGAAAGACAATGTGTCTGTGTTTGGACTGGACCACAACCTTGACCAGTAGGCCATCCTTGTCAAACATCCAGATCTTTTTCCTGGCTTCGTCCTGGGTTAAACCCTTCTCCACCATCGACATGGTAATCAGGTTGGCGATACCCAGGGCAGCCTGAAGAAAGAACACACAATTATTTATTATTCAGCTGACAAAAATATCACGAGTGCAAAAACAAGTGAAGCAATAACAAGTAAAAATGTCCTGTGTCAATTTACAGTATGACTCAGTATCTGAGTCAGTATGAAGCAAATTTAAAATGACACTTCTTATTATGATTTAGTGAGCACAGTGTTAACCATTTGGTACATCAATTTAGTACCTACTACATTGTGTCAGGTAACGGTATTGCTTCTGTGCAGACACTGAAATCTGGTAATACAAGTAGGAGAATGGCCTACCTCCCCTGCTCCGCAGAACAGGATCCTATGTTCAGTGATGGGTTTCCCAATGGCCCTCTGAGCTGCCAACAGCCCTGCCAGGGCAACCGCTGCAGTTCCTGAACACCACAACACACGCTGTAAATGCACAGCTATTCACCAGACCTGGGTTCAAATACTATTTRAACTCTTTCAAATACTTGTAGCATTTGCTCTAGTCTGCCTGGAGTGCCAGATGGGCAGGGTTTGCATTCGTGAGAATATTATATTTGTTACACTGCGCCAGGCTCAATCAATCACATAGTAAAGTATTTTAAATTATTTCAAATAGTACTTGAACCCAGGTCTGTTATTCATCTAGCTGTACATACTCACTACAACACACTCCATTTGGCATACTATATTTACATGGTGTGAATTCAGACCTTGGATATCATCGTTAAAGGTGCAGTACTTCTCGCGGTATTTCCTCATCAAGCGGAATGCATTGTGATTCCCAAAGTCTTCAAACTGGATCAGGGTGTCCTGGCCGTACTTGTCCACCACAGCCTCCATAAACTCATCGATCAGGTCATCGTAGAGCTGGGAACGATCCCGCTTCTGGTACAAACCCATGTAGAATGGGTCCTTCAGAAGGGTCTGGAATAAGGAGACTGGTTATAGATATTGGGAGCTCCTTAGTTCATCTTTGTTGTCAACTAATTGTACTGAGATGTTTTCATTTCGATGCGCATTTCAGTAAAGCTTGATTTGATTATTATTATTATTATTTTTTTAACTTGCCTCGTTGTCAGTTCCCACGTCGATGACCACAGGAAGGCACCTCTCGGGCCTGATCCCAGCGCAGGCAGTGTACAGGCATAGTTTCCCCACGGGGATGCCCATCCCAAACACCCCCAGGTCCCCCAGGCCCAGGATACGCTCTCCGTCTGTCACCACGACCGCCTGGACAACAGGTAGGGGTTCTATTCATTAAGCACCAAATGAAGCTGAAACAGACAGGGGTGGGACTACCTGAACTTCCCCTAATGAATGCCACACCGGGAGGGGCTGTCAGAGAGCGGGGGGCTGTCAGAGCGGGGGGGGCTGTCAGAGCGAGGGGGRGGGGCTGCCAGAGCGAGGGGGAGGGGCTGCCAGAGCGAGGGGGAGGGGCTGCCAGAGCGAGGGGGAGGGGCTGCCAGAGCGAGGGGGAGGGGCTGCCAGAGCGAGGGGGAGGGGCTGCCAGAGCGAGGGGGAGGGGCTGTCAGAGCGCGGGGGAGGGGCTGCCGGACGGAGGGGAGGGGCTGCCAGAGCGAGGGGGAGGGGCTGCCAGAGCGAGGGGGAGGGGCTGTCAGAGCGCGAGGGGCTATCACTCCATTACACAGCAAGGCCATATCAACATAAAGACAATGTTTTCAATATGGTGCTGGAACTCAGCTTACCGCCACATTGGTCTCTGGCCAGTTGTCCAATATGGAGCGAATGTGGCCTCGATCCAAGATGGATATGAACAGGCCTCTGTGGGTAAAGGAATCGAGTCCTCAGACAGTTAACTCCCTCCCCTTTGTCTAAYAGGAAATCTGACATTTTAACAAATCTAATCATTTTTAGCCATCTAAACAGATTTTAGCAGTCTAATCAAAGCCAATATCTATAGTAATGTGAGAGGTTGTGTATTCTTAAAAATATATATATAATCAAGACCCAGCTCTTACTTGGGCCTCCTGAAGATGTGTCCRTACTGTGTACAGGCCAGGCCCACRGTGGGAGTGTAAACGATAGGCATCAGCTCCTCAATGTCTTCCATCAGCACGCGGTAGAAGAGTTTCTCGTTCCTCTCCTGGATCCCCATCAGGTAAATGTACCTGGGAAGAGTTTTGGTAGTGGTTACAGATGCCTTTGTTTAATGTCAAGTTGTTATGTGATTAAGTTCATTACTTAGTGTAGCAATAAGAACTGCACTTCTGCAGTCTCAGACGCTGTAATGCATGAATRTATTATTCGGCTTAGGTTGACATTTGTTGTCGCTCACAGCCTAGGTCCCAAATGGCACCCTAGTCCTTATATAGTGCACTACTTTTGACTTGAGCCCATTCTCACTTCTCCAATGGCTCTGTCATCTTCTTCAGGTTCCTCTGGAAACGCATGGCCTGGATGTCCTGGGACTCTATCTTGGGGGGCAGAAGACCCTGAAGACCCAGGATCTGCCTCTCCTGCAGTGAGAAGGCCATGCCCTGGAGGAATGGAAATAAAMCAAAGAGAATGAGGGAGACATAAATGTTCTTTCAATAAAAAAAAAAGTGTAGCTGTTGCACTTTTGAGAGGAGAAGTAATAATTTCATTGTACTGTGTACACATCTACACTGTATCATGTGCATTTGACAAATTAACTTGATTTAATTCAATTTGATGAGGGACAGAGCGAGAGATACTGAAGGGGAGACAGCGAAGTAGTCAGGGTAAACATCACCAGTGAACTAACAGGATCCGACTGGCACTGGGGCAAGTAAGCACAGTACTGAAGCAGAGATGCTGCMTGACTGCTCTGAACATTCCCCTCAGACTGACAGCTGCCCTCTGCACAGATGGCCTCACAACTCACTGCCCAGGTTTCTATGAGCCAGTGAATGTGTATTTGGGGTACAACCTTCCTCTGAAATTGAACCCTGCCTGCAGTACACGGAATCCCAGGTCAACTTTAGAGGAGGGGGAACACTAGGTTAAAGAGGGAAGTATGCGCATAATGTGCTTGAAAGCCATTATGAATTTATGTTGGGACGACTACACCTCGGAGGTGGTTTCGGGTACGGGCACGTGCCGAGCTCATTCATGTTAATTTTGCCAGTTGGAGGCTTGGGGTACTAGATGGAAGGAGGGTGCGTGTTTCAAGTGAAACTTGAGCCAGAACAGACCCAAATGGAAACCATAACCTTCTCCARAAAGGCCGGGGGGAACGGGAGGGGATAGGAGAACAAGCTCCAGTAGTACTGTGGGTAGCATAACAGTATTATAATGTACAGGGTAGAATAGCAGTATTAATGTACTGGGTAGCATATAGGGCTGAGTGGTAAACCGTTTTTTACGATATACCGGTATTGATGCACGGACCGGTTTGGGTTTTTACTTTACCTTCTATACTTATATTTGAATGTTAGGTTTGTTAAATGTGATACGSAGTGTGTAACGTCCATTTTTAGTTAACTTCACTACTTTAGTCATCTCTCTCGATGCCGCTTTCCACACAGACCTAGCCACGCCCCCTGTCACTCAAGGAGCGCATTTGATGTTCCTCAACCACGAGACACTTGCATTCAGTCTGCATGGTCAAAGCAGCATATGCAACACTGTTGATGACAACGATGCAGTTGTCACTTTGCTTCTAAATATAAATCTACTAGCATTCTATAACTACACTATTAGCTTGTGTGTCTTAAATCTGCAAACAGCTAGTTTGTCTTTTCTTAGCAAGTTGTTCCTAAATCTTGTTAGCCGCTAATGCTAATCGCTAGCTAGCTAGCTAATAAATGAGTAAGAGCAAGCGTAATTAGCTATACTGCCTGATAATACCAAAGATTGTGTAAACCTAAATCAGCATGTTGTTTGTGCAACAGTGTCTTCAAAATTAAAGAGTTAAACGCATAGCAAGAATATGTTAGCTAGAAAACATTCAAYGTAGCCAAAGATTATAGGGTCCCCTAAGAAACACCTATCAACACAGTAGTTCCTACCCTGTCACAATAACTGTCATGTCAAACAACACCGTATTGAAAGTGCCCACTATTATATTCTAACTATATAATTAAAATAGACATTCTATTCCCATGATTCCAACAGGGGTGGCAGGTAGCCTAATGGTTAGAGCGTTGGGCCAGTAACCGAAAGGTTGCTTGGATCGAATCCCCGAGTTGACAAGGTCAACATTTGTTGTTCTGCTCCTGAACAAGGCAGTTAACCCACTGTTCCTAGGCCTTCATTGTACATAAGAATTTGTTCTTAACTGACTTGCCTAGTTAAATAAARGTTAAACAAAAAAAGTCAAATTGCAATATTTGGTCAAAAATAAGGCCCAGATTACTTTCCCATATCGTGTAGCAGTGGCAGTGTGGAAATTATCTCAAATGCAGAAATGGATGAAAAGTATTACTTTTTTTGGTTGAAGTTGAATTGAACAGTATAAAACAATCAKAATGGAGAAAGACCCATTGAAATCACTTAGGGTGGCAACAAATACATTCTAAGGTGGTACTCATAAGGCAAATTTAGAACTTCTATTATTAAACAACGTCAAATACCATCATATCATATTTTTTTWAATAAATACCATGATATAATATTTTGGCCATATCGCCCAGCCCTAGTACCATAGCACTATTATAATGTATAGGGTAGCATATCAGTATTATAATGTACAGGGTAGAATAGCAATATTATAATGTACCGGTAGCATAGCAGTATTGTAATGTACCGGAGCTTAGCATAGCAGTATTGTAATGGTACCAGGTAGCATAGCAGTATTGTAATGTACAGGTAGCATAGCAGTATTGTAATGTACACGGGGTAGCATTAGACAGTATTGTTAATGTACGGGTAGCATAGCAGTATTGTAATGTACCGACCGGTAGCATAGCAGTATTGTAATGTACCGGGTAGCGATAGCAGTATTGTAATGTACAGGGTAGGAGGCATAGCAGTATTGTAATGTAACCGGGTAGCATAGCAGTATGTAATGTACAGGGTATCATAGCAGTATTGTAATGTACCGGGTATTCATGCAGTATTGTATGTACGCATTCGGTAGCATAGCAGTATTGTAATGTACGGCTAGCATTAGCAGGTAATTGTAATGTACCGGTAGCATAGCAGTATTGTAATGTACCGGGTAGCAATAGCAGTTATTGTGAATGACACGAGGTGCATAGCAGTATTGTAATGTACAGGTAGCATAGCCAGTATATTATATGTACAGGGGCTCTCCTCCTCCTCTTCATTCTCCATCTCCGGCACTCATCTTCAACACTCAACCCACACACACCACAACTAACCTTGTTGGTGCGAGGATTCAACATGAGAGGCTTGCTTCTCTTTGGTGTGTGTCCAGCGGCAGGCGCTCACACAGGGCGCAGCGTCAGTGTGCCTCAGTCTAGACAACATGGTGCACAGCATGGTCTCAGGTCCTGCAGGAGATGACAATAGCAGTGGCTAACAGGTATGTATTCAGTTGCAACAACCGAAATGCATCTTCGCATTTAACCCAACCCCTCTGAAATCAGAGAGGTGCAGGCGGCGGGGGGGCTGCCTTAATCAACATCCCAGTGCGAGGGGAGGCGTTGTGTGGGGGGGTTAACTGCCTTGCTCAAAAGAACAGCAGATTAACACCTTGCCGGCTCGGGAATTTGAACCAGCATCCTTTCGGTTACTGGCCTAACGCTCTTATCCGATAGGCTACCTGCCGCCCTATAGCACGACCGATATGGGATGTTTCTGTATGGATAGTGCTTAAAACAGCCTTACAAGGATACTCAGAAAGCTGATATCTTACATTTTAGGAAAGAACATTAACGTAAGCACCACATAGAATTTAGGGCCATATTTTTTCTAATAAAACAATGGCCAGTTTGGGTCGCAGTTGCACATATTTTTATAAAATAGGCTAGGTCTGAACCACAAATTCATTGTGTTTTTTTTCCAACATGGCCCGTGCGCTGATTGAGTTTAGATACGCTAGCCCAGGGGTGTCATTTATGTAGCTAGCTATTTATTTAGCAAGCTAAGAACAAAGAGCCTAAAGTTGCTGGGAGGAGGTCATGTCATTGGAGGAGTGGGTGAGTGACCAACTTCCTAGTCATATAATTTTTTTGGTGGCTATTAACCACAGTTAGCATATCTCTTAGTTGTCAATCAAATGTATTTGGCATGGATCAAATAGGCAGGCAGGCTTTTTTGGCTTTTGGCGAATGTTCTTAAGTCACGCTGTTGCTACTGCCTGTAAATGCACAGTCCAGTTCAAAGTGAATGATGGAGGCCTGTGTAGAAAATTGCTTATTTGCATATACAGTGCATTCGGAAAATATTCAGACCCTTTGACTTTTTCCACATTTTGTTAGGTTACAGCCTTATTCTAAAATGGATAAAATAGTTATTTTCCCTCATCAATCTACACACAATACCCCATAATGAGAAAGCGAAAACAGAGACATTTTTGCAAATGTATTAAAAATGAAAAACAGAAATACCTTATTTACATAAAGTATTCAGACCCTTTATGAGACTCGAAATTGAGCTCAAGTGCATCCTGTTTCCATTGATCATCCTTGAGATGTTTCTACAACTTGATTGGARTAAATTCAATTGATTTGAAAAAAGGCACACACCTGTCTATGTAAGGTCCCACAGTTGATAGTGCATGTCTGAGCAAAAACCAAGCCATGAAGTTGAAGGAATTGTCCATAGAGCTCTGAGACAGGATTATGTCGAGGCACAGATCTGGGGAAGGATACCAAAACAGTTCTGCTTCATTGAAGGTCCTAAACACTGCGGTTTATTAAACACATCTGTCTTGTCTACAGTGACGAGAATAGTCCAGTCCAAACGCGTAGGCCCATGATAGCTCGAATAAATGTAGCCCATTCAGTAGCGTCCTTACAAGTGCATTCGGAAAGTATTCAGACCCTTTGACTTTTCCAAGTTTTGTTAGTTACA
>NC_036855.1:2968104-2992296 GCF_002910315.2 Salvelinus sp. IW2-2015
CCAGGTTTCGTCCACGTGACGCTTGCATTCAGGCCAAAGAGTTCAATCTTTGGTTTCACACACCAGAAATCTTGCTCTGCATTCTAAGAGTCCTTTAGGTTCCTTTTGGGCAAACTCCAAGCAGCTGTCATATGCCTTTTTACTGAGCAGTAACTTCTGTGTGCCACTCTACCATAAAGGCCTGATTGGGAGTGCTGCGAGATGGGTTGTCCTTCTGGAAGGTTCTCCCATTGCACAGAGAACTCTGGAGCCCCGATTGCTCAGTTTGGATGGTCGCCAGCTCTAGGAGAGTTCTGGTGATTACAAATTTCTTCCATTAGAGAATGATGAGGCACTGTGTTCTATTGTCCAAATGCACAGCCAGTTTCCCACTCTATATTGCTGTAGAATTTTCACAAATGCTTTATGCTAAGTCATTCCCAAACATTCTATGAGTTTATGAAAACTAAGTGCTTGGGTGTGTATGAACAGATTTTAATAAGATGTCATGTTGCTAAAACGCTGTCAGCTCCACTGTAAAGTCAAAACTGTAACTAGGCCACTCAGGAACATTCAATGTCATCTTGGTAAGCAACTCCAGTGTATATTTGGCCTTGTGTTTTAGGTTGTTGTCCTGCTAAAAGGTGAATTTGTCTCCCAGTGTCAGTTGGAAAGAAGACTGAACCTGCTTTTCCTCTAGGATTTTTCCTGTGCTTAGCTATATTCCATTTMTTTTCACCCTAAACTCCCTAGTCCTTGCAGATGACAAGCATACCCATAACATGATGCAGCCAACACCATGCATAAAAATATGAAGAGTGGTACTCAGTGATGTGTTGTATTAGCCCCAAACATAACACTTTGTGTTCAGGACAAAGTTAATTTCTTTGCCACATTTTTTGCAGTTTTTACTTTAGTGCCTCATTGAAAACAGGATGCTTGTTTTGGAATATTTATATTCTGTACAGGCTTGCTTCTTTTCACTGTCATTTAGGTTAGTATTGTGTACTAATTACAATGTTGTTGATCCATCCAAAGTGTTCTCCTTAAACAGCCATTAAACTCTGTAACTGTTTTAAAGTCACCATAGGCCTCACGGTGAAATCCTTGAACGGTTTCCTTCCTCTCCGGCAACAGAATTAGGAAGGACACCTGTATCTTTGTAGTGACAGGGTGTGTTGATACACCATTCAAAGTGTAATTAATAGCCTCCCGCGTTGCGCAGCTGTCTCAGGCACTGCATAACAGTGCTAAAAGCATCACTACAGATCCAGGTTTGATCCCAGTCTGTGTTGCAGCCGGCCGCGACCGGGAGACCCATGAGGTGGCACACAACTGACCCAGCGTCGTCTGGGTTAGAGGATGGTTTGGCCAGCCGGGTTGTCCTTGTCCCATCGCGCTCTAATGACTCCTGTGGCSTGCCAGCGCATGCACGTTGACACGGTTGCCAGTTGGACCGTGTTTCCTCCGACACATTGGTGCGGCTGGCTTCTGGGTTAAGCGAGCAGTGTGTCAAGAAGCAGTGCGGCTTGGCAGGGTCGTGTTTCGGACGCATGGCTGTCGACCTTTGCCTCTCCCGAGTCCGTACGGGAGTTGCAGAGATGGGAAAAGGCTGTAACTACCAATTGGATATCACAAAATTGGGGAGAAAAATACATTTAAAAAAAATAAACATGTAAATAATAACTTCACTGCGCTCAAAGGTATATTACATTTCTTTTTTATTCTTTTTTTTTTTTTTTTTACACATCTATCAATAGGTGGCCTTTGCCAGACATTGGAAAATCTCCCTGGTCTTTGAGTTTGAACAGGTGTTTGAAAATCACTGCTCGACTGAGGGACCTTACAGATAATTGTATGTGTGTGGGGTACAGAGATGAGGTAGTCATTCACAAAATCATGTTAAAACACTATTATTGCACAGAGAATGAGTCCATGTGACTTCTTAAGTAAATGTTTACTGAACTCATTTAGGCTTGCTGTCACGCGCTCCCTCTCCTGCCTCTAGGTCACCAGGCTGCTCATTATGACACACACCTGTCACCATTGTTACACGCACCTGCACATCATCAGACTCACCTGGACTCCATCACCTCCTTGATTACCTGCCCTATACATGTCACTCCCTTTGGTTCCTTCCCCAGGCATCACTGTTTCTGTTTCATGTTCCTGTCTGTGCGTTGTTCGTGTTTCTAGTTTTGTTGATTCAATTATGCACTCCCTGAACATGCTTCCCAACYCCCAGCGCACACGTTACACTTGCCATAAGAAAGCGGTTGAATACTTAGAGACTCAAGACATTTCAGCCTTCCATTTTTTATTATTTTGGTGAAAACATAATTCCACTTTGACATTAAAGGGGTATTGTGTGTAGGCCAGTGACATAACATCTATGTAATCCATTTTAAATTCAGCCAACAAAATGTGGAAAAAGTCAAGGGATGTGAATACTTTCTGAAGGCACCGTCTGGCTTAAAGGGCAATTCCGCCACTTTTCAACTTCATATTCATTATCTCCAGCACCAAACCAGTGTCTACATATGTGAGCTGTGGTAAAAGACGTCACAGGGTAGGATTCAAAGTGATTTTCAAAACCTGCAACAAGTTTCTAGCCAGAGGGAGGGTATTTTCTTGCTCCCCTAGTAACAAAGAAAAGCACCGTTTTCACATAGCCCATGTAGAAACTGGTATTGTGCTGAAGATCATGAAAATGAAGTTGAAAAGTGGTGGAATTGCCCTTTAAGCTTTGTCACATTAACATTCAGTGTGTCATCTCACTTAATTGCCATCTTTGTACAAGTTATTGCTTCACGACTAGGCTATAATAACCTACACTTACTCCTCAGCATGCAAATGACTGACCTTTCAACTGCATTTCATCTAGTGCCACTAGTCTCATTCTGACGTCCGAAATGTAATGTTTTTTTTTTTTACTTGCAATTGCCAAATAAATCATTAGGCATTACGATGTTAACTGTGAGCGAGAGTCACACCCGTTCCCCGATCCCTCCAAAAAACATTCAACTAGTGCCATCACTGTCCCCACCCCCCAATGTCTTCTTGACTTGACATGAGTAGGCCTGGCTGCACAGATGCTGAGATCCGAGACAGACAGACTGGGTGCCGGATTACATTTGACGAAAGCAACAGAGAGACATTCATCWGGAGAAGAGAAAGTAATTTACTGTTCAGCCTTGGAAAGATCGTCCTAATCCTCTTCTAAAAGGAAGGCTATAAATAAAAGCCACACAAAACATCACAAGGGAATAGGGAAGTCATGCCTGTTTAAACTGAAGTGRTGCTTTCAACTAGAAACTGGGGAGTATTCACTAGGAACCAAACGAAAGAAAACAGGATGGGAAAAGGGAGGGATCTCACCGGAATTTGSTCATTAAGAAATACTTACTTAGCTACGGTGCAAAACGGTGTGCACTAGCTTAATGAACACACACACACACACACACCCCTGGTGACTGCCTAGGCCTAGTATTGAACTATAGTCAAAAAGGTCAGGTTCAGCCCTGTGAGTCATAATCACACGTTATATTCACTTCACAGTGACCTCCTTTTCTGCCCACCACTATTAGTTAGCTCATTGTAGCTGGCATGTGATGTGATTCGCGGGGGGGGAAAAAACACAGGCCTGCTCTTTGAGATGCTGTATTCTGGCTGCTCTACTGCAGAGGGTTTAACAAGCAATGCTAGGCTGCACCAACATTCCCGGCAGTCCCAATGCTATGCTGCACCAATAGTCCCGGCAGTCCCAATGCTATGCTGCACCAATAGTCGGGGTAGTCCCAATGCTATGCTGCACCAATAGCGCAGCATTTCCAAGCTAGCCACCAAAGTCCCAGCTAGTCCCAATGCTATGCTGCACCAATAGTCCCGGCAGTCCCAATGCTATGCTGCACCAATAGTCGCAGCAGTCCCAATGCACAAGGTAAGCTTTCTTTTCTCAGAAGATTTAGGCCTATCCCAACGCTCTGACTGTTTACTCGGTTGAGTTTTCCATCCAACCTTTTTATGAGAGTAGAGTACATGTCGGATAAAAAATATCACAACAGCCTGATGTAAACAGCAAAAAGATAATTTGTCTGTAAACAAAACACACTAGATCAGCTAGGATCTTTTTGTGTCTGCTAAATTAATTACTCGAGAAATGGTAGGTGGAAACGCCTTTGTGCGCAAATACTGATTTAATAACCATCTTATSGAAGTAAACATGCAGTCATACAACTCGGGAAAGCATGCAGTTTATTAGGCTACAGATGAAATAAGTTATGATGAGCTTCACAGGGTGGTGAAAGTGCATAGTGGTGAGCCTGATTGTCTTTTCCAATAAATATTGATATTATTCTGCTGACATGATGGTCGATGCTTGGCTGCCGTTTGACAAATAAAAATGATCTCGCTCTTTGTCCATAATAATCTGATGATGTAGTATGCTACAACTGCACTGTATCTGTGACCTCAAGACCAGAACGTGCTCATTCGCTATATAACACAACATTTGTTAAATTGTTATATATATATATATATATATATTTCTTTTTTTTCTTGGTACATGGGAATTTGACCGCAAAATAATAATATATATTTCACGTGCACTACATCCTCACAGCCTTTTATCCGCAACAAATTAATTTGATGGAAACATCTCTGGTGGGTAAATGCGTATATTGTTTTTAATGCAGATTTGAGAATGTTCACGTTAAAATCTGTCGCCAATTGAATGGAATCCTAGCTAGTGACCTGTTACTCTAACTGCTTTCATGCTCTGAAAAACAGCCACGACGCCACCAAACTCATGTGACTCCCTCTAGAGCATCATGTAGAGCTTGACCAGGCACCCTTCCCCCCCAACCATTAATCTCATCCACCTGTGTCCCCATCCTCCTCATCATCATCATCCTCCTCCTATCTGATCCTCTGTTGAGGAACAGGCAGCTGAGCTGTCAACAGCTTGACAACAAAGAAGGCAAGACAAAACAGCAATAGGAGTGGGGTAAAGACAAGGCAGCTAGCCTACTAGAGCAACAATGGACAGCCATGGGTTACACTTGGACTAGGCTATGTGACAGCAAGGACAATCAACACACACTTTAATCCTCGGCCTGATAAAAAATATTGGGAGGAAAAATAGCTGCAATGTGTATTTATCTGTGCGTATTTCTATACTGGATGGCTGACAGAATGTGCTGTAACAGTGAGGAGGGGTCATTCAGAGCTGCAGTGCATAATATAGGCTAGGCTCACGATCYGCAGCATGTGACCTTGCTGACGAAACCACTTGACTTTTGTGCACACGTTGCTAGAAGGAAGGAAGTGTGACAAGTAGTTTCTTACCGCTCCAATGGCAATACTGCTGGTGACAAGTGAACTTCAGCCCCAGAACATCGCAGTCAAAACACGTGGAGATATTTGATAGTGGAGAGCTCAAAGCACTGAAAGCCACAGACGTCTCACTGAACAGACGCAAAAATGTAAATGGACAATTCCATGSAAAACGGAATTACGCTTTGAACAGGGCTCGAAATTAAGGGTGTCCCGGGGACTGATAAATAAAATCTGTCTAGGACAGTTCAAACGGACTGGGACACTTCTCCTACAATAGATCCAAAATTCATACAACTAGCCTACTGTACATAAAATATTTTTTAAAGCAATGAGGCTGATGCAACAGATCAGAACATTWAGATWAAAAATGTTGATAAACTACTATTTATTCACATGACAAGCGCAGCAATGTGTACAATGCTATGCATGAAATGTACCAAAATTCAATTAGCTGGAACACACCATTCTACAGATGCAACATGGGTTGCTTGTATGACTAGGATTGTGAATGCTGACTGCCTCCACTCAGATTACAAGGTGGGTGATGTGTGCGGTGCGCAACAKGCACAAGGCCTTTCTCTCCACTCATGACCATTTGATCTGAACCAACCGTGCCTCGAGTAGCCTATGTCAACAGAATCAAGACTTTTAGATGTTACATTTAAATGATCCTACATTATATTTGTCAAACATGACTGGCATTTAGCCTATACTCATGTAATTAATAGTCTCATTAAAGTTTGGCTACATTTTTTGGTGCCTCCATGTCAGCATCGGTGTGGGCATGAGAGGATGTAGCCAATATGCTTATAACATAGGCTACACTTTTACATGTACGCTAATTATTTGTGTACTGTAGGCTATATTTATTCAAAACAGGTTTAAATATTATTCCAATGTTACCCTTTTGAAAGGATTTTTCCCCCATGACTTTCTGGCCCATGTATCTATTTTAGTATTAGGCTATGCTTGTTTTAATCACTGTAAATTACCTAGGTCCTGGAGTAGACCCATRTTTGCATTTAAAAACAAACAAAAAAATATTTTAATTTTGGGCGACTTCGGGACAATTCTGAGACGGTGATGAAAAAGGTTAGTCTCGAGCCTAGGTTTTGACTACGTTTTTTTTTCCACTTTCAAATGTATGCTAWACAAAAATYATTGATTTCAAAGTTTAACAAACCRTACAACTATGCACAATAACTACTTTTAACAATTTCCAATGAAAAATGTAGAGCCTACACACACAGCAGGGCACCTGCTAGAGTGTCACCTCGCGCTTTATCAGCTCCGGTTAATAAAGTAGCTTGAAAATGGACTTTTCTGCTGCTTCCCTCACTCGGATTGGACCGGGTCTGGATCTGACCAGGTCTATATGAAATGGGTATAGTTTTCCTCCGGTCCATTCGGAACAGGTCTCTATATATTATTTTTTTTACATTTATGCATATCGGGTCGAGAAGGGAAAGCCCCAGATCCATTTAGGAACAGGTCCAACCTTTTGGACATTATCGTCCCGGCCCTAGTGCTCAGTAGGAGAGGATGCTGGTTACACATGGATAGGTGTCAGTAAGATCTGGGAGGTGACATTAACTGGGAGAGAGAGAGAGCGAGAGCGAGAGCGAGAGCGAGAGCGAGTTGTGGGTAATGGAATTACAAGGCACAAGGCAATTTTTCTTAAATTTACAGAAGGGAAACAATTTCCCCAAAACTAAGTGTTGATATTAGTTAGCAAAACACATTATTGTGTTTTAATGTATTTCTGATACCGTTCAAGCTTTTTTCTGGTAGATGTTTTCTATGACCCCTTTTCCATCTGTTTACCCAGAAACCAAAGCCTTTACTTATGCCTAAATTTTAAGATTCAAAATAGTTGAAAAAAATGTATCTATGCCTTCATTTCCCAAAAATGTTGACKCTTTGCTTTCATTTGACACCCAATTTGATATGGTCCTATGAACTTCCCATGTCGGTTCCTTTTCGAAGGAAATGCCCTAACGTAATTTGGAAATGTGATTAAAGACAGAATTAGAGCAGCACTTCAATACAATTGTGAAATGCAGCTCAGGCCTACACCAAGGACTAGGAAAATGGTTTCATTCAGGAAATCCCTCTGCAAACTGAGAACCAGTGAGTGAGTCAATGCCTGCTTTAAAATTTCTCTACACATTCATTTGAATGTAACCTATGTACACTGCCACTCCCTCCTCTATGACTATAGTAGAATTGTTGTAGTAGGCTATTCATTTTTTTTTTATTACAAGGAGCAGAGTACACAATGTGATAAAGCCTACTGTCATTATGAGACCAGACAGGAATGTCTCTTGCAATAACACACTAAAAACGCAGGTCAGGCTGCCTGAACAGGCTGAAAAGAGTGTCAATGGACAAAACATCTTTCAAAATCACTAAGCAACAGATACATTTTCTTGGGCGAAACAAAACCAGTACAGTATATTGTTGATACTAATCAAATCATGACAACACAAGATGTTCTAGCCAGAATAGCTTTTAAATTCAACTGCCCTTTTCAAAAGGGCAGCTATTCCTGTACGCCCTATGACCTTTAAACTTGCATGCCATTTGAACTGGTWATTTTGGTCAAGAGCTGGGTAACCTACAACATTGGTCTGAGTGGATGGCTGTTTTGACTGTACTGTATTCCAAACAGCCTACTATTGAACACGGTTGTGTGGAACAGTAAATTAGCTACAGTGATACATCGATTCAATGCCACTGTTTGGCATGTAACCGTTAGCTAGATAGATAGCCAATGTCACAACAATGACAACAGAGTGTGGGATTAACCTGGTTCACAGCTGAAGGCCTAAACCTATTAGAGAAAGGGAGTACAACACGTACTGTACCCATYGACTGTGTGGCTTGCTTGCGCATGGTCTGATGGCTTGAAATTCAGGCGGACTTTTACACTAGTTAGCGAGCTAGGGGAGAGGCTATACGGACATGCCAGGTGCCCAAATTTATGACTTATGTTGTGCAGCTGAAAAGTCGAGTGGAGGCGAACGGATTGGGTTCAGTCAGTTTCAGTCAGTCATCCTGATGAGCYCTTCCCCAACTAGCTAGTTTATGCTTGTGGCTAGAAACGTCAGAGAGAATTTGAAACGTGTCCGCCGAAGTTGGGACATCAGCGAATGTTCAGAATAATTCTGTTTTTACATAAAATGTAGACGTTAAAGCCATAGTTGAACATTTTCGGTGAAAAATCACGCTTTGACTGTCACCCTGGCCTGATATTRCATATTGGCTACACTATCCCTGCTACTTCCCTTTCCTTACTGCCGGACAGCAGTGCTCGCCGAGCGGGAGCGAAGAACAATGTGTCCCGTGGTGTTGTTGTGTTGCTGGCTTACAGTGCAAACTCTGTTTAGAAACTGCTCTGGCAGCCAAAACAATCCATCTAAACTAGGGAGGCACCGATATGACATTTTTGGCCGATACTGATATCCGATATTCCCCTTGCTAAAAAACCCGATACCGATAACTGATATTTAAACATTTTGCGGCCTTTTAAGCATTCTAGTACTAGAACAGTTAAATAGTTTAAACAAAGTGTTATATGTTAATTTGTTCAGTTAGGAACAGATTGTTCAACTTGTAAATGAGAAAAATTACAAATGTCCGCCATGCATGGCAAACTGGCGAATCTGCATTCTTCCAAAGCCTTTCTCATGTTACGTGCAGTATCACGTAGCACAGCGTGYACTTTGTTCTTGGGGATTTTCCAAGTTTCAAACATGTTTTCAAATGCAAATGCCATTGAAATGGCTGCAGCGGTATGAGAACCAGYACATTCATGAGCATGCAATRCGGCTTTCCTCAGTACGAAATCCTYGTCRACCCAMTGTGCTGTCAGACTCAGCATGCTCATGGGGCTGACRTCGCTGGTCCAAATGTCAGTCGTGAAGCTAATAGCAAGTAGCACATGGATGTGCGTTTCAACAATACTGTGTAACTCCGGTAGGGCAACATCGGAAAAATATTTCCTACTTGGTAGTGTGTACTGGGGCTCGAGGTGCTCGACCAGTCGGCGAAAGCCAACATCATCCACGACAGTGAACTGTTGATTGTCAAGGGCAATGAATTCCATTATCTTGGCGTTAATAGATTTCGACTGAGTTATCTCGCTGAAATGTTCTTACTCTTTCAAATTACTGCTGGACTTGAACTTGTTAAGTTGTTGGAAGTATGCGCTTAGTTTAATTCTGCGTAGTATTCACTGAACGTCTGGGGRTGATGCACTTTCAAATTAGTAATTAGGTTTGTGGAATTGAAAGATTTCACTTTCTCCCCTCCTCGGGAAATAATAGCAGCACAAACGTTGCATATGGCTTTTTGTTATCTTCCTTTGAAACTTCAAAATAGATCCACACAGCAGACATTGTGGGTCAGGCTAGGAATGCTGTGTTGCACGTGTAGCGCTGTATTTTTCGTGGCGTCATTACATCATCTACCTACGTTATATAGGTATGCATGTCAGCTTTGACATCGGTTTTGCACACCGGCGTCAAAACTAGACACTGGGCCGATGCCGATGTTGGCATTTTTAGCTAATATCGTCCGATTCCGATATGCTTACCGATATATTGTGCATCCATAATCTAAACGTGAATCATTTCACAAATGCAAAATACACACTTACTGTACCTTTAACCGTTTTTTTTCAGTGACCACACATTTGTGGAGTCTGTCTTCCATTTACACACAGGTGTTCAGAGACACAGATAATTAGCACAGGTAGTCGATTAGCTAATTAGCACAGGTAGTCGAATCTGTCTTCCATCTGTTTTCCGTTAACAAGCGCTGTAACATGGAAACATGGCCGTGTGGGAACCCTAACCCTATAAAAAGGTGTGTAGTAATTTAACCTTTTTTTTTTTTTAGCTGATATGAAAGACACCTTCCTTATGTTTCTAAAACTGTACCACATGAAATGGTAGGAAGCAAGCATGAGTTTTTACTCACCAATGTAACACAGTGTGGTCAAAGACGTAGTAACTTAGTTTTAGTCACAATCTGGTTACCTATAAGTACAAACATAATTAGGATTTTGGGTTATTACATATTTATTAACTTATTTCCAGATATAAGTTAAGGCAGCTCCAAAAGGCAGCTCCAAAATGCAGGTGTTTCAGCCTAGCTCAGTGCTTTCTGTGGTGGTGGGGCAAGCCAGCGGAAAATACAGAGCGTTGMGCCGTGATTGGCTCAGTGTTCTGCCACTCATGGGGACACKACGTCACCGCCAAGTCTTATGGGTAGAGCTCAGAAATGTTAGCCCCTTGGGTTCTGCCACATTAGAAGTGCCCATCCAAGAAGGCTCAAGGTCATTGGCCACAGATATACTTTTTTATTTAACCTTTAAATAAAAAAGGTTAAATTTAACCTTTATTTAAGAACAAATTCTCATGGGTTAACTGCCGTGTTCAGGGGCAGAACGACAGATTTTTGCCTTGTCAGCTCGGGGAATTGATCTAGCAACCTTTTGGTTACTGGTCCGACGCTCTAATCACTAGGCTAACTGCCGACATCAAATCACGTTATATCTACAGTAGCTTCCATTGGACTGATCATGTCAACATCATACTTTCAAAATCTCAACTTAGCAACTTAGCAGTCGTCATCATGAATCAAGTCGACAATCTACTGGCAAATCCTTTTCAATCCTTGTCATATGAAGAGAAATTAGAGATAAAATGTCTCGGTGCTCATCGGCCATTGGACATAAACATTACACAACAAGTCAGAAATCGCTAATATAACAATGAGTGGTTTGGAAGAAAGCATTTCTGCAACGGCTGAAGTTATTTTCCTTGGTCACGCCAGAGGTGGATGTTTGTACAACATAAAGCAGAAACGAATCATTGATGGAGCAGGAATCGCCAGAGCAATCAACAACTTCAAGGTGAACATTCAAAACATTTGCGAGCAAACTAACGTACTGGCCAAAGGACATGTTGATGCCACTGAACCAAGGTGGAGATAACTTAACACTGCTACCCGAGATGGAGGCATGCGACATAATCACTGTTCATGTGCAAGAGAGGTTTTCTGAAAGTGACCACTTAATTGCAGCAAAGTTGGTGGACAGCTCATTTTCCCCCCCGAGTATGTACATTCCTTTCCCCCCGCAGAACTCGTGTGCTACCAAGCTATGGCCTGTGGGCAAACAGTAGAAGCTGAAAATGGAGCTGTCCACTATCCAACAGCATTATGAGCAGAACACTGGAAAGACAGCACTTTCTTTATTGAAATCGCTCTACGAGAACAACCTGCAGGAGGCCTTGTCTGAGACGGTCTCTCTTCTCAAAATCATCATCACCACTCCGATGACAACCACCGAGTCACAGAGAAACTTTTCCACCCTTAATGTTCACACGCAACTCCATGGGCCAGAAAAGGTTAAATGCATTGGCCATGCTGTCAATCCAGCATGACTTCATCCAAAGAATGCTGAGAAGTTTTCCCACAAGAAGGACCACAGTGCCAACTTCCTGTTCAAGTGAGCACAGCACAACAATGGTGARTCCATAAATATGTCTAGTATGCTGCTGCATAAGGGATGTAATATGCCGGGGAGATATGTATACTGTAGCTAAGAAAGTAATACTAAGTGTATGTTGTGTAGTAAGCAGTTAGTAGCCTATGTGTCTCACCGTAAGAATGGGKTCCCTTTCCCTCTTAGAACTTATCCTACTGTTCTGACATGGTATTGGTATTTTGGGGTATTTTATTAGGATCCCCATTGGCTTTTGCCAAAGCAGCAGTTACTCTTCCTGGGTTCCACACAAAACATAACATAATACAGAACATTAATAGACAAGAACAGCTCCACTTGGTGGTGCACATGTAGCCTATAGCCTGTTTTAGAGAAATGGCATCATCGAATACTGTAACAGCTTTCATTGCCTGCTTACCTGACCCCATTGTAAGAGCATTCATTGTCTGCTTATGTGCCCCTGTTTAATTTAGCCTACTGTTGGGGACTTGGTGTAAAGGGAGAATACTGTAAGAACGGCCCATGTTCTGAATTATGTTGCTGTCCATTTCAAAAGTGCTGAATGAATAGGCGGCATATAGGCTACATCMGTCTCAGCTCACTCATGTCTTAATCAAAATTACGGTCAGCCTCTTAACCGCTTATCGTCATATATGCCATTGCCATAGTTKGTACATCTGCATTGTTATAGTATCTTCTTAATAATTTTAGGCAATGTTTGAATGATGCCTTTAATAGTTTCTTACTTTGWGTGTTATAATTAGCTAGGGTGCTTTTCTCCACGAGGARGATGGTAAGTTACAGACCCAACAACATTATATTATAGTATCCCTCCTCGTAACCATGGTTGCCAGTGACAGTCTCTTCCCATTCAAATATTTGTGTTCARCAAGACAGTTCAGTAATAGACCCATGTAATTCCAGTTCATATTGTGAGGGTTGTTTTGTTTGCGCAATGCGCTGTCAGTGAGTCTGTATATTGTCAAAAAAAAAGTGGATCCTCGTGATTGTATTGTCCTTCCGTTTTAGACCACATAGGCCTAACAAAATACTTTGAATGGTAGGCTAACCGCTGAGTCTGGGTCTCTCGCTCTCTCTCTCTGTGGTGACTTAAAGAGTCAAGTTAAGGCCTCGAAAGTTAAGGCCTCAACATCGAGCTACATTTAACTGAACTAACATTATCTGAATTTCTGTCGGTGTCCATTTCGAAATTGCTGAAACGATAGGCGTACCTCATCGCAGCCCTTTGCTTGCACTTGCTTATACTTAGAGCTAAGTGTTAATTATATTTTGTTTTATGTATTATATTTCACCTTTATTTAACCCAGGTAGGCAAGTTGAGAACAAGTTCTCATTTACAATTGCGACCTGGCAAAGATAAAGCAAAGCAGTTCGACACATACACAACACGGAGTTACACATGGAGTAAAACAAACATACAGTCATAATAAGTATAAAAATAAGTCTATATACAATGTGAGCAAATGAGGTGAGATATGGGAGGTAAAGGCAAAAAAAGGCCATGGTAGCGAAGTAAATACAATAAAGCAAGTAAACACTGGAATGGTAGATTTGCAGTGGAAGAATGTGCAAAGTAGATAACAAATAATGGGGTGCAAAGGAGCAAAATAAATAATTAAATAATACATGCAGTAGGGAAGAGGTAGTTGTTTGGGCTAAATTATAGATGGGCTATGTACAGTTGCAGTAATCTGTGAGCTGCTCTGACAGCTGGTGCTTAAAGCTAGTGAGGGAGATAAGTGTTTCCAGCTTCAGAGATTTTTGTAGTTCGTTCCAGTCATTGGCAGCAGAGAACTGGAAGGAGAGGCGGCCAAAGGAGGAATTGGTTTTGGGGGTGACCAGAGAGATATACCTGCTGGAGCGCGTGCTACAGGTGGGTGCTGCTATGGTGACCAGCGAGCTGAGGTAAGGGGGGACTTTACCTAGCAGGGTCTTGTAGATGACCTGGAGCAGTGGGTTTGGCGATGAGTATGAAGCGAGGGCCAGCCAACGAGAGCGTACAGGTCGCAGTGGTGGGTAGTATATGGGGCTTTGGTGAAAAACGGATGGCACTGTGATAGACTGCATCCATTTAATTGAGTAGAGTGTTTGGAGGCTATTTTGTAAATTACATCGCCAAAGTCAAGGATCGGCAGGATAGTCAGTTTTACGAGGGTATGTTTTGCAGCATGATTGAAGGATGCTTTGTTGCGAAATAGGAAGCCAATTCTAGATTTAACTTTGGATTGGAGATGTTTGATGTGAGTCTGGAAGGAGAGTTTACAGTCTCCAGACACCTAGGTATTTGTAGTTGTCCACACATGTTCTAAGTCAGAACCGTCCAGAGTAGTGATGCTGGACGGGCGGGCAGGTGCAGGCAGCGATCGGTTGAATAGCATGCATTTAGTTTTACTTGTATTTAAGAGCAGTTGGAGGCCACAGAAGGAGAGTTGTATGGCATTGAAGCTCGTCTGGAGGGTTGTTAACACAGGGTCCAAAGAAGGGCCAGAAGTATACAGAATGGTGTCGTCTGCGTAGAGGTGGATCTCACTCACCAGCAGCAAGAGCGACATCATTGATGTATACAGAGAAGAGAGTCGGCCCAAGAATTGAACCCTGTGGCACCCCCATAGAGACTGCCAGAGGCCCAAACAACAGGCCCTCCGATTTGACACACTTAACTCTATCTGAGACGTATCTGGTGAACCAGGCGAGACAGTCATTTGAGAAACCAAGGTTGTCAAGTCTGCCGATGAGGATGTGGTGATTGACAGAGTCGAAAGCCTTGGCCAGGTCAATGAATACATCTGCACATTATTGTTTCTTATCGATGGCGGTTAAGATATCGTTTAGGACCTTGAGCGTGACTGAGGTGCACCCATGACCAGCTCTGAAACCAGATTGCATAGCGGAGAAGGTCTTCGACTTGGCATTCGAAGACCTTAGAAAGGCAGGGTAGGATAGATATAGGTCTGTAGCAGTTTGGGTCAAGAGTGTCTCCCCCTTTGAAGAGGGGGATGACCGCAGCTGCTTTCCAATCGTTGGGAATCTCAGACGACACGAAAGAGAGGTTGAACAGGCTAGTAATAGGGGTTGCAACAATTTCGGCAGATAATTTTAGAAAGAAAGGGTCCAGATTGTCTAGCCTGGCTGATTTGTGGGGGTCCAGATTTTGCAGCTCTTTTAGATAATCAGCTGACTGGATTTGGGAGGAGAAATGGGGAAGGCTTGGGCGAGTTGCTGTGGGGGGTGCAGTGCTGTTGACCGGGGTAGGGGTAGCCAGGTGGAAAGCATGGCCAGCCGTAGAAAAATGCTTATTGAAATTCTCAATTATAGTGGATTTATCGGTGGTTTTCTATCCTCAGTGCAGAGGGCAGCTGGGAGGAGGTGTTCTTATTCTCCATGGACTTTACAGTGTCCCAGAACTTTTTTGAGTTTGTGTTGCAGGAAGCAAATTTCTGTTTGAAAAAGCTAGCCTTGGCTTTTCTAACTGCCTGTGTATATTGGTTTCTAACTTCCCTGAAAAGTTGCATATCACGGGGGCTGTTCAATGCTAATGCAGAACGTCATAGGATGTTTTTGTGTTGGTTAAGGGAAGTCAGGTCTGGAGAGAACCAAGGGCTATATCTGTTCCTTGTTCTAAATTTCTTGAATGGGGCATGCTTATTTAAGATGGTGAGGAAGGCTTTTTTTTTTTTTAATAACCAGGCATCCTCTACTGACGGGATGAGGTCAATATTCTTCCAGGATATCCGGGCCAGGTCGATTAGAAAGGCCTGCTCGCTGAAGTGTTTTAGGGAGCGTTTGACAGTGATGAGGGGTGGTCGTTAGACCGTGGACCCAGTACGCACGCAGGCAATGAGGCAGTGATCGCTGAGATCCTAGTTGAAGACAGCAGAGGTGTATTTAGAGGGCAGGTTGGTCAGGATGATATCTATGAGGGTGCCCGTGTTTACGGCTTTGGGGTTGTACCTGGTAGATTCATTGATAACTTGTGAGATTGAGGGCATCAAGCTTAGATTGTAGGATGGCTGGGTTGTTAAGCATGTCCCAGTTTAGGTCACCTAGCAGCACGAGCTCTGAAGATAGATGAGGGGCAATCAGTTCACATATGGTGTCCAGAGCACAGCTGGGGGCAGAGGGTGGTCTATAGCAGGTCAACGGTGAGAGACTTGTTTTTAGAGAGGTGGATTTTTAAAAGTAGAAGTTCAAATTGTTTGGGTACAGACCTGGATAGAAGGACAGAACTCTGCAGGCTATCTCTGCGTAGATTGCAACACCGCCCCCTTTACATTTACATTTTAGTCATTTAGCAGACGCTCTTATCCAGAGCGACTTACAGTAGAGTGCATACATTTTATAACAATTTTTTTTTTTTTTTTTTACATACTGAGACAAGGATATCCCTACCGGCCAAACCCTCCCTAACCCGGACGACGCTATGCCAATTGTGCGTCGCCCCATGGATCTCCCGGTTGAGGCCGGCTGCGACAGAGCCTGGGCGCGAACCCAGAGACTCTGGTGGCGCAGCTAGCACTGCGATGCAGTGCTCTAGACCACTGCGCCACCCGGGAGACCCCCCTTTGGCCGTTCTATCTTGTCTGAAAATGTTGTAGTTAGGGATGGAGATTTCAGAGCTTTTGGTGATCTTCCYAAGGCAGGATTCAGACACGGCTAGGACATCCGGGTTGGCAGAGTGTGCTAAAGCAGTGAATAAAAAAAAACTTAGGGAGGAGGCTTCTAATGTTAACATGCATGAAACCAAGGCTATTACAGCTACAGAAGTCATCAAAAGAGAGCGCCTGGGGAATAGGAGTGGAGCTAGCATTCACCTCTACATCACCAGAGGAGGAGTAGGATAAGGGTACGGCTAAAAGCTATGAGAATTGGTCGTCTAGGACGTCTGGAACAGAGAGTAAAAGGAGCAGGTTTCTGGGGGCGATAAAATAGCTTCAAGGTATAATGTATAGACAAAGGTATGGTAGGATGTGAATAGAGTGGAGGTAAACCTAGGCATTGAGTGAAGAGAGAGATATTGTCTCTAGAAACATCATTGAAACCAGGTGATGTCATCGCATGTGTGGGTGGTGGAACYGAAAGGTTGGATAAGGTATAATGGAGCAGGGCTAGAGGCTCTACAATGAAATAAGCCAATAAACACTAACCAGAACAGCAATGGACAAGGCATATTGACGTTAAGGAGATGCATGCTTAGCCGTGTGATCATAAGGGTCCAGTGAGTAGTGAGGTTAGTTGGGGTCACGGCGATTCAGACAGCTAGCCGGGCCATGGGTAGCAAGCTGGCAGAGGATGGAGGTCTGTTTTTAGCCACCTCGTGCGTTTCCGTCAGTAGATGAGTGGGGTTCCGTGTGGTAGAGGGGACYAATCCAATTGGCAAAATAGATATAGTTATAATGACCGAAGAAAATTGTCCGATAGACCTATTCAGATAGCAGCCGATAAGACAGCTAACGATTAGCGGGCCGCAGATGGGCTTTCAGATTACGTCGCGATGGAGGGGCCAGTTGGATAACTCCCTCGGGCAGATAACGTCGATAGTCCAGTCGTGAAGCCCCGTATCGGCAGTAAAATGGGTCCGGATAGGTGATTGTAGCCCAGGAGTGGCTGATGGAACTCTTCAGCTGGCTAGCTCCGGAATAATTGATGTTTGCTCCGGGACCGACGTAAGCCAATAGTCACTCGGATAGCAGCTAGCTAGCTGCAAGATCCAGGTGTAAAKGTCCAGAGCTTGCGGTAGAAATCCAGGGATATGGAGAGAAAATAGGTCCGGTATGCTCTGGTCTGAGTCGCATTGTACAAAACTGGCGATAGCTTTTCGAGCTAAAGGATAGCTGATGACCGCCAACCGTGGTTAGCTGAATACTGACGTTAGCCAGTGAACTGGCTAGCTTCTGGCTAGCTAATGTTGTGGATTTCAGATTTGAGGTGAATAATACTTTTTTTTTTTTYTTTTTGTGAGGCGGGTTGCAGGAGAGTGTTTTGAAGTTGAGTTTTTAGAAGAAAAAAATATAACATTGTGAATTTACTGAACATCAATGAAATAATGTTTGTGTATGGTTCAAAAGTCTAAACTCATGTCGACATTCATTATTATTGAAGGAGAATGTGGTTCTTATCGAGGTAGACAAATAAACAAGGAGTCAATAGAAACCATATTTATTTAATTAATCAAGTCAGCCATAAGCTCCACTAAGTCAGCCATAAGCTCCACTCTCGGGAACAGCTTTATGTAGAACCTAAACGTTTGTGGGCACTGTTTGTCACAGTTATAGTGCATTGTTTAGAGTTGTGTAGTGGCTTCGCTGGCATGCATCTAAAAAAAAAAATTGGTTGTTTGCCCCACCAAAATTGACACGCTAAAATCACCACTGCTGCGGTGCCCTATGCATTCAATATTTTCAACTCGTGCACATTGATTTACAGTGCGGTGGTACTAACATAAGTACACACACAGACTCCAACTTGTTCGCTTTTGCCTAGTTGAGTATGGAACATGCGGGCTAGACATCTGGTGGACATCTGGCTTAAAACAGGGCCTTGTGCCCCCTTGAAGCGCGCGCATCATTTTCGTCACGTTATCAGCATTCCGTTACGTCATAAATATTGCCAACAGGCGTGTCCCTACAGCCTCTCCCAGCTAGCAACAAATCCGTTCAGACTATGAAAATACAACTAGATAACTATCCAACACATAGAGAAAACAATTTAAGAAAAAATATATTTACTGACATAAAAAGCGGCAATGTTTCGATTTTTTTGCATCACCAAATTGCCGTCTTGCCACACATTAGCTAGTTAGCTAATGCTATTAGCTAGCTAGCTTGGGTATTCAATTAAACGTTTTTAAATTGGTAACTTTAGCTATAGGTTTGACTTTCTCTTTTCTCTAGTAAGTAACGTGACACCTTACCTTCGCTTTATGTTGAGTGAAGAAGAGTCTTTTTTAACCTGCCACTTATAATTTAGAGGGCATATTACTGCAACAATTGCATGCGAAATGTCATCAAGTGCAGAGTGACCACCTCGTTCGTTGACAGGCAAATACGAAGCTGGAGAAAGATGAGACTGAAGGCTGTGGTTTACACTATATAGCACATCCACAAAGTCAAAAAGGATATATCGTAAAAATTCATGAAAACAAAAATTTGCTTTTTGGTCTAAATTTAAGGTTAGGGTTAGGCATAAGGTTAGCAGTAAGGTTAAGGTTCGTGTTAAGGTTTAACATCACATTTTAAGAAGAGACATTGTAGAAATAGGCGGAGTTTAGGACTTTGTGGCTGTAGTAACTAGTAACGAATCCCAGGCGGTGGAGAGTACGACCGCTTAGCCAATCAGAAACCAGGGTTTCCGTTCTCAGCTACTATCAAATCAGAGAGGATGGAGRCCGTCGTAAAAACGTGTAACGGTGCATTTATTTAGACTTTTGTATGTGCTGAAGATTTGTACCCAAATGCATGGAATAGATTTGGATTTGAGGCGTGATGTATAAATGAACAACTATGAATCTAACTTAACAAATCAGTGGAATCCCATTTAACTTTTCATCATGACTTGGGCATTTACTCTGTTATTGACACGTAGATGTACAGTGGCTTTTTTTGTTGTTTTTTGTTGAAKAACTTGAACTACAGGTTGCAGGAGCAGTGTCTCGCAGGTTGAAGGATTAAAAATGTAATTGTATTTGCTGCTACTATGGTCCAGTATCACTTAAATCACCAGCACTACGAAATGTTTAGCTTAATTCCTTACACCTACATAGCCTACATAGGCATCATGGAATGGTGTAATGTCGTGTTGTGTGTGTACAAAATTCCCCATAGTTGTAGGCCATTACACTTTGTTCAGCAACTCATTGAATCATTTGTGTTAATTCACGTATATTCTGAGAACTACATTCAGTATCAATAACATGCATTGTCCTCCTCAAATGTCCTAACACATCAAATTATTAAAACCTCTTAGAAGGAGCTCGATTACACAGTTGTCTGTTGTTTTGTTTTCTTTACACAATAGCTGCCTGTAGAACTTCCTTAGTGACTTGCATTGAGCAATAATGAACACTGGAGGACAGCAGAGGTCTGTGTACGACACACACGCACTAACAAAACATGATGGCCATTTACCATCATTGGCTGCAAAATCCATCATTCTCCACAGCTATCAATCTTATATTATACTGTCTATGTATTTATTATTACTATTAACATTATTATTATCATTATTATACAAATTATTATTATTATTACCGTTATTATTAACATTAACATTATTGACATTATTATTAACATTATTATTATTATTAACATTATTATTATTATTAACATTATTATTATTATTAACATTATTAACATTATTATTAACATTATTATTATTATTAACATTATTATTATTAACATTATTATTATTAACATTATTATTATTGGCATTATTATTATTAACATTATTGACATTATCATTATTAACATTATTATTATTACTATTATTAAGTTCAGAGGATTCATGCTCTTCACACCATATGTGATTATAACCTCTCTTTTTCTTTTATAATCACCCGTAGATGACTGGTTTGACTTTAGCCTCCCCGGGACCCAGATGTGCCAAAACAGGTAATAGGAGGAGATTCATCCCCAGCTCCAGCAGTGATGATATCAGCGGTCAGAAGAAAATAATAAGGAAAAAAACACCCTTCACAAAATGTTCAGTCAACTTTTATTTGTCTGTTCATCAGCTAAAGAGGAACTACAAAAGGGATAAGAGTAAATTGATTTCAGCTGTGAAAACTGCCGCTTCCACCATATGTGATACACCCTCAAGTAAAGATTGTCCACAATTTCACATTATTAAAGTCATGTAGTTAAAATCATTTGACAGTTTAATCAAGGACCAAGCCATGCAAAACTATTACATTCAGCGAGCTGGAAGCATTGAGCTGTAGGCCTATTCTGAGGCACATTCATGAACCGATTCAGACTAAAAGGGACATATTCTGTCGCAACAAGCATATTGGATCTAACTATGTACAGTAATAGTCAAAGGTTTGGACACAACTACTCAACCAAGGGTTTTTCATTATTTTTACTATTTTCTACATTATAGAATAACATTGAAAACATCAAAACTATGAAATAACACATATGGAATCATGTAGTAACCAAAAAAGTGCTAAACAAATTAAAAAATATTTTATATTATTCAAAGTAGCCACCCTTTGCCTTGATGACAGCTTTGCACACTCTTGGCATTCTCTCAACCAGCTTCACCTGGAATGCTTTTCCAACAGTTTTGAAGGAGTTCCCAAATATGCTGAGCACTTGTTGGCTGCTTTTCCTTCAGTCTGAGGTCCAACTCATCCCAAACCATCTCAATTGGGTTGAGGTTGGGTAATTGTGGAGGTCAGGTCATCTGATGCAGCACTCCATCACTCTCTTTGGTCAAATAGCCCTTATACAGCCTGGAGGTGTGTTGASTCATTGTTCTGTTGAAAAACAAATKATAGTCCCACTAAGCGCAAACCAGATGGAATGGCGTATYGCTGCAGAATGCCGTGGTAGCCATGCTGGTTAACTGTKCCTTGAGTTCTAAATAAATCACTGACAGTGTCACCAGCAAAGCACCCCCACACCATCGCACCTCCTCCTCCATGATTCATGGTGGGAACCACACATGCGGAGATCATACGGTAACCTACTCTGCATCTCACAAAGACACAGCGGTTGGAACCAAAAATCTCAAATTTGGATTCATCAAACCAAAGGACAGATTTCTACCGGTCTAATGTCCATTGCTCGTGTTTCTTGGCCCAAGCAAGTCTCTTCTTATTATTGGTGTCCTTTAGAAGTGATTTCTTTGCAGCAATTCGACCATGAAGGCCTGATTCACGCAGTCTCCTCTGAACAGTTGAAGTTGAGATGTGTCTGTTACTTGAACTCTGTGAAGCATTTATATGAGCTGCAATTTCTGAGGCTGGTAACTCTAATGAACTTATCCTCTGCAGCAGAGGTAACTCTGGGTCTTCCTTTCCTGTGGCGGTACTCATGAGAGCCAGTTTCATCATAGCGCTTGATGGTTTTTGCGACTGCACTTGAAGAAACTTTCAAAGTTCTTGAAATGTTCCGGATTGACTGACCTTTATTACTTAAAGTAATGTTGGACTGTCGTTTCTCTTTGCTTAATTGAGATGTTCTTGCCATAATATGAAATTGGTATTTTACCAAATAGGGCTATCTTCTGTATACCAACCCTATCTTGTCACAACGCAACTGATTGGCTCAAATGCATTAAGAAGGGGAAAAAATCCACAAATTAACTTTTAACTAGGCACACCTGTTAATTGAAAYGCTTTCCAGGTGACTATCTCATGAAGCTGGTTGAGAGAATGCCAAGAATGTGCAAAGCTGTCATCAAGACAAAGGGTGGCTACTTTGAACAATCTCAAATTTAAAATAAATATTGATTTGTTTAACACCTTTTTGGTTACTACATGATTCCATATGTGTTATTTCATAGTGTTGATGTCCTCACTATTATTMTACAATGCAGAAAATAGTAAAAATAAATAAAAACCCTGCAATGAGTAGGTGTATCCAAACCTTTGACTGGTACTGATATTATTGCTGACTGTTATTTTACCGGTAAAATATCATGGACTGGCCCAGATTGCGTCTGTCACTGCACATGAAGCCTAATTGGCCTTTAAGAACCTGGTTCCTGGCAATGTCTGTCTGATGTGCTTTTGTTATTAAAACTTCGCTCTGCTCTGAAGATAGTTTTCACCCTGCAATTCCCAGAATTGACTATGTTAGCTCACTGTGTCCCCTTTACAATGTCATGTGATATTGTGCAATGATACATTTCTCATGACTCGAGAGTATATCATTATGAAATCCAACCATTTTGAAACGGTAGCTGTCATTGAATAGTAGTAACAATGGTAAAAGCATGAGACAAGATCTACATCCCCCAATGGCAAACCCCAATTCCCTTTACAGTGCACTACTTTTGACCAGGGTCCATAGGGCTTTGGTCAAAAGTATTGCACTA
The DNA here is from genome assembly GCF_002910315.2 of Salvelinus sp. IW2-2015. Classification (NCBI taxonomy): domain Eukaryota; kingdom Metazoa; phylum Chordata; class Actinopteri; order Salmoniformes; family Salmonidae; genus Salvelinus; species Salvelinus sp. IW2-2015. Next base: position 2,990,996 of record NC_036855.1, read on the forward strand.
TATAGGAATTGGGTGCTGTTTGTTTGTTTGGGATGCAGCCTAAAGAGTTTTGAGTGCTTGATGAGTGTGTGACCTTTTTGCTGCATGTCCTTGTGCATGACTACTCCTTAGGCTTTCTGTTATCAGCTTGATATCAGCTATGCTGACTACCGTGTTGCCACTGTTCTAAGTATACCTCCCTGTGATGAGAACGTGGGTGTGCAGGTACTAGACAGATATATCTTACTGCGTTACCGTGAGAAAACTCATTTTCAGCTAAATAATAACACACACACATAAATCCCCAAAAGCTGTACTTAACCTTAAACTGTGAACAAACCATTACTGGCATCTGGAAGATGCTTTATGAAACAGCAGTTCAATGTATACAATTGTACAAGGCATACTGTTTGAAATCACAGCAGCAGTGTTAACAGTAAAACCTCATTATATGAGTCCCAGAGACCATCTCTCTTTGACTGTTATTTAACTCGGGTCCAGGTTGTTAATGCGCGTTCCTCCATTAACACATTCCTTAGTAGAGGAAGGGGCTCTAATGCCACGGACCAGACCTAACTGTTCTTATGCTAAGATGTGTATCTATAAATACATTCAGACTCCTTATAGGAGATACTTCCCACTCAATGGAAGATATTCGTATATCATTCTTCTTAAGTATTTGCTGCAGGAAGATCTATAGCTCACATCCAGAAGATATCTAACCAACCTAAAGGGTTGTGTTTGAAAGAGTMATTTCAACAGAATTATAACCAAATATAGCTGGCTGCGTTGTCTTTAAGCGATTCTGCTATGCAATACCTGGAATTTCCTCTCTCCACACCTAACTGTTGATCATTTGCAGGCATTCTTGTAATGAGTACAGTTCCTGCTTTCAAGCAACATACTGTATGTAGGCTTACTACATAGGCTTACTACTTTGTGTTAGATTCTGTAAAACATACATTCATTTACAGCAGTGACCTCAATGACATACTGTATGCAGTAGCAAAACCATGGGAAGCTCATTATGTTGTTTGTAGCTAACGGATCTGGACCCTGGCTTTTCTCTCCTCAACTCCTGCTCTGATCCAAAGGACCAGCACCATTCATTTAAGTGAGAAGGGTCAGTGTCAAGGCAACTTATGAAAAGTTGCACACCGCAATGATAATGGGTAAAAAAGCTATTTTACACTGGGAGTAATCATTGGGAGTATACAGTATATAGAGCATTTCTCCATACGTTTACTATTCTGTTAGTCAGCACCTCGCTTATTACTTTGGGTGTGAGTCAACTCGTGCTTTTTACAAGGCAAGTCTTACTA
>NC_036855.1:2994991-3014477 GCF_002910315.2 Salvelinus sp. IW2-2015
ACAGAAAGCACTGGTAGACTGTGAGCTGCATTTAAGGCTACCACAGAAAGCACTGGTAGACTGTGGAGCTGCGTTTAAGCTACCACAGAAAGCACTGGTAGACTGTGGGAGCTGCGTTTAAGGCTACCACAGAAAAGCACTTGTAGACTGTGGGAGCTGTGTTTAAGGCTACCACAGAAAGCACTGGTAGACTGTGAGAGCTGTGTTTAAGGCTATCACAGAAAGCACTGTAGACTGTGGGAGCTGCTTCCAAGAACTGTGGTATACTTCTCTGTTAACCTCCACACAGCATTTCCCTGGCTCTCTGTTAACCTCCACACAGCATTTCCCTGGCTCTCTGTTAATCTCCACACAGCGTTTCCCTGGCTCTCTGTTAATCCCCACACAGTGATTCCCTGGCTCTCTGTTAACCTCCACACAGCATTTCCCTGGCTCTCTGTTAATCTCCACACAGCGTTTCCCTGGCTCTCTGTTAATCTCCACACAGCGTTTCCCTGGCTCTCCCGGAAGCCAATGAATCCAGTCGCTGCCTTTTACTAAGCTGTATTTGGACTTTTCTTTAAAATCGTCATGTGCTCATTCCCTAGGCTCATTGTGGGGTTGCTTTCTTTTTTGATGCTTTTTGTTGATTTACATTCTAAGTGTGGTGTTTCTGTTGTGTACAGTTCAGATCATGATATCTCTTTCTCTTTACATGGTGTCACTGTGCTGTTCCCCCTCAATATGGCTGCTGCAGTGTGTGAAGTGTAACTAACACCATAGAATTCAATAGAAATGAATGGCATAGTACAATATAGATTTATCTCTGTGGTTGACACCACAGGAGGTCGACACCACAGGAGGTCGGTGGCACATTAATTGGAGAGGACGGGCTCGTGGTAATGGCTGGAGCGGAATCAGTGGAATGGAATCAAATACAACAAATACATGGTTTCCAGGTGTTTGATGCCATTCCATTTGCTCCGTTCCGTATGATGTTAATTCCTTGTCACTAGTTGACATGACAGTACAAACAGATCTGAGACCAGGCTAGACACACACCTGTCCCAGTGAGACCTAGAGGCCTGGCTGTGGCCGGGCTCCGTGACCAGGCTATCATCTAGCTCGTCCTCTATGCGGAAGGGCTGGGGTGACATGGGCTCGTCCTGGGGACACGAGTACTGTTGCAGGAAGGGATGGGACAGGGCCGCCTCTGCCGTCAGCCGGTCCATGGGGTTAAAGGTCAGAATACGCTCCAGGAAGTCTATGGCTAGTGGAGAAAGAGACGGGAACGGAGAATAGAAAAGGCTTTCAAATGATGTGTGCATCTACAGTACCTGGCTGCAAGTAAGGTCATATAGCATCAGGAAATCGATTGTTTATGAATATAAGACAATCATGAATTTAAGACAATACATTAGTTAGACATACGTTTAGTTAGACATATATTTTTAGTAACTCCAACATTTAACAGAAACTGTTGATTGTTTCAGGGAGGTATAGTATAAAGGTGCCATCTGATCTTAGTTGAAGAGTTTTTCACTGCTCTCCCTCAACCCCATCCCTCTCACCATCTGCATCTACTTCAGGTAGTAGTTCTCTGAAGGACCTCCTGACCCTCCAACCGTGGCTGACGTAGGAGGGGATGACCTGCCGGAGGTCGTGATGGTCCTCTTCCCTCAACACAGGCACCGTATACAGGATCAGCTGCATCTGCTCCAGCTCATGGGCTCCTGCRTATAGAGCAGCCAGGAGGAACCAGGCAGGAAGCCAGGAGGAACCAGGAAGTAAAGAAGCATTATGATTCTAAAACTAGAAAAGGTAATTTTCCTGAAGAAAAATTATGTGTCTTGCTTCAGCTTTTTTATGGTAGAAGTTCAGAAGTTTGAATTGTTAAAGGCTAGTGTTGAACATTTGAGGATAAGGTAGTACTATAAGTAGTGACTTTTTAAAGACGGGTATTAAGATGGTTGGAGCAGGCTACTGGGATAAGAAAGGTTTTACACCCTCGTSACTAATGAGCAGGCTACTGAGAAGGTGATAGGTTGAATTTACAGACGGACCACACACTAAATATGTGTCAACAGGTCTGGATAGAATCATGTGTTACATGACACAAAGCCTAGTGAACATCATCAAAATGGTCCAATATCCAACAAAAGCATMATGTGTTTGAGTTTGAGTTCTGATATTTGGCAAGCGTAATAAGGGGTACAGAAGTAGCTAATCCTAGGAAAATKAGACTTATTTGTCCTGATGGTGGCACTGTAGTGTTATAGGGCTTGAACCCACCATGGCTGCTTGCAGCTATATTTGTATGGTACACTATCCCTTATATACAGTTAATTCAGAAAGTATTCAGACCCCTTCCCTTTTTCCACATTTTGTTACGTTACAGCCTCATTCTAAAATGGATTAAATAAAACCTATTATCTTTGTCCTGACTGCCAAGCGTCACGTCTGGAGGAAACCTGGCACCATCCCTACGGTGAAGCATGGTGGTGGCAGCATCATGCTGTGGGGATGTTTTTCACRGCAGGGACTGGGAGACTAGTCAGGATAAAGGGAAAGATGAACAGAGCAAAGTACAGAGAGATCCTTGATGAAAACCTGCTCCAGAGCGAAGGTTCACCTTCGGACAGAACAACGACCCTAAGCACACAGCCAAGACAACGCAGGAGCGGCTTCGGGACAAGTCTCTGCATGTTTTTGAGTAGCCCAGCCAGAACCCGGACTTGAACCCGTTCGAACATCTCTGGAGAGACCTGAAAATAGCTGTGCGGCGACGCTTCCCATCTAACCTGACAGAGCTTGAGAGGATCTGCAGAGAAGAATGGGAGAAACTCCCCATAAACAGGTGTGCCAAGCTTGTAGCATCATACCGAAGAAGAGGCTGTATTCACTGCCAAAGGTGCTTCAACAAAGTACTGAGTAAAGGGTCTGAATACTTATGTAAATGTAATATTTCAGTTTTTTATTTTAGTACATTTGTAAACATAAAAATCTGTTTTTGCTTTGTCATTATGAGGTATTGTGTATAGATTTTTTTTTTTTTAAATTTATTTTTTTAACCTTTATTTAACTACGCAAGTCAGTTAAGAACAAAGTCTTATCTACAATGACGGCCTACCCCGGCCAAAACCCCAGCCAAACCCTAACCACACTGGGCTAGGGTTTGTGTGCCGTCCTATGGGACTCCCAATCACGGCCGGAATCAAACTAGGGTCTGTAGTGACGCGTCCAGCACTGACATGCAGTGCCTTAGACCGCTGCACCACTCGGGAGCCTTGATGAAGGGAAAAAAWTATTTTATACATTTTAGAATAAGCCTGTAACAAAATGTGGAAAAATCAAGGTGTCTGAATACTTTCCGAATGCACCGTAGTGCTCTGCCTATGGGCTCTGGTCAAATGTAGTGCACAATATAGGGAATAGGGTGCCATTTGGGATACAGCCCATATCCTGGATCATTTAGCTTTATTAACAATTAGGCGTACACTTATTGATCAGTGATTGGATAGAGAACAGACAGACAGGCAAATGGCAATTTCTGTATTATGCAAAAAAAAGTTTAACAAAGTAGACTTTCTCTTCACTACATCAAAAATATCCTAGTTTGACAAAAAGACTGTACTGCCCAACAGCATAAAAACAAATGGGTAATACCCTCAGTTTATCCAAATCATGAATCATTCAATCCATATGTCTCATATCATATTCATATCCACACCTCTCCACCTCAACAGACTCCTACCTGCAAAGAGCATGCGGCCTGTTAGCATCTCTGCCAGGATGCAGCCAGCTGCCCACATATCGATGGCCTTGGTGTAGTTGTTGGGTGAGAGCAACAGGCGTGGAGACCGGTACCATTTAGTCACCAAGCCTTCTGACAGGTAGCCCTGGACAATACACACAGACAACAACACACACAGGGTAAGCATGACAAGGAAATTAACACCGATGTACATTTTCCTGGCTCATTTGCTAAAGTGTCTTGATGGCTTTTGTACAGCTTTCCCCCAACTCTTCACACTCACCCATTACAGGTACACTCTTAGAAAGAAAGGTGCTAAGTAGAATCATACAGGGTTCTTTGGCTTGTCCCCTTAGGGTAACCCTTTTTGGTGCTGGGTAGAAACCTTTGCAGAGGGTTCTATCTAGAACCCTCTGCAAATGGTTCTTGTAAGAACCCTCTGTTTGGTTTTTATAAGGTTCTTCCTTGAATTGTCTATGAAGGGTTCAACTGAGAACCCTTTTATCTTCGGAGGGTTCTTCCTAGAACCCACAAAGAACAGGTAGAAGCCACGAGCCTTGTTAGCCTTTAAAATKKTATTATTTATGACAATACATTACATATATGRCCATTATTTGAGGGCCTAGTTATACCCTAACACATTGGTCTGAGGAATCTCCTGGTTTACAGGCCACAATAGGCCTGCAAGTCACATTATGCTGGCTTGCAAAGTTAATTGTAATTCCTATTGAAATTYAGCCAGAGTTAGGATATCCAACACTGGAATTGGTAATCACCCACAACTTGCATTCAGAATGACTGCCAGGGTTGGGAAGATTGAGAATTTAGACTACCTCMATCATCTAAACTGGAACAACCATCTCAGAAGCGGGTGCAATAAATGCAATTACTAACAGATTGGATTAGTTTCTTTGTGTAGCATAAAATTAACCAACCAATCAATATACATGCAAAGACACAGATATTACAGTAAAACAAAYAATTCTGAAAATCTCCCTGCAATAGAGCATGCTGGGAAATATATGGTTCTATGTAGGACCCTTCTTGCCTTCCAAAGAATCATTTAAAAAATGGTTCTTAGGATGTTAAAGGTTCTAGGTAGAACCCTTTGACTTACAAAAAACCCTTGTCTTCCAAAAAGGGTTCTTCTGATCAAAACAGTTCTTGGTAGAACCCTATCCCTCTGCAAAGAACCCTTTTGGGAACCCTTTTTTCTAAGAGTGTATAGAAGACAGTATTCTTTTTCAAGTCATCTACAGTGGATCTAGAAATAGTATGGTGGAAGAGAAGGTCAGAGAAAAAGCCTTTTCTGTCATCATTTATTATCCAATTACTGTTTCTTCCTCCTTTGATGTGGTCCTCTAACGCTGTTCTGCCTAGCGCCACACTGGTTATCTCGTTAGAGCAGCTCCCTTTTTAATGTATAACACACATTACACACACACACACCTAACAAGAGACAGCGAGAGATTATGAAAACACAGCCACTGGTTTGTAACAATACATTCACAGCGAGCGACCTCTGCAGGCTCTTGAATTTAATGCATTTAATGCATGTCACAACCTGCACAACCCCAGTGCAAGGCAAGCATTTCCTGTCCTCTCTGTCCCTCCCCTCCACTCTCTGCCAATGGATGACGGACGGAGCACTGTTAAATGGGAGGCCTACTGTTCAATGGATGACGGAGCACTGCTCAATGAATGACGGAGGACTGTTCAATGAATGACGGAGGACTGTTCAATGAATGACGGAGGACTGTTCAATGAATGACGGAGGACTGCTCAATGAATAACTGAGGACTGTTCAATGAATGACGGAGGACTGTTCAATGAATGACGTAGCACTGCTCAATGAATGACTGAGGACTGTTCAATGAATGAATGACGGAGGACTGTTCAATGAATGACGGAGGACCTGTCTCTTATACACATCTAGATGTGTATAAGAGGACTGTTCAATGAATGACGGAGGACTGTTCAATGAATGACGGAGGACTGTTCAATGAATGACGGAGGACTGCTCAATGAATAACTGAGGACTGTTCAATGAATGACGGAGGACCTGTCTCTTATACACATCTAGATGTGTATAAGAGACATACGGAGGACTGTTCAATGTTTGATGAGAAGCAGCTAAAACAGCCTTAAAACATCCCTACATCCCCCTCTCCCCCACTGTCCTTCATTTCACCCTTCTCACCCTCCCTCCCTCCTTCCTTCTCTCTTTTCTCACCGCTCCCTCCCTCCCTCCTTCCTTCTCTCCTTTCTCACCGCTCCCTCCTTCCCTCCTTCCTTCTCTCCTTTCTCACCGCCTCCCCCTCTCCCCAACTGTACTTCATTTCACCCCTCCCTCCCACCTTCCCACCCACCCTCCTTCCTTCCCTCTCTCCTTTCTCACCGCCTCCCCTTCTCCCTGACTCTCCAGGTGATTAATAATTTGTGGAGTTTGACAGGGTCGGCTCAGCAGGTAGAGAGATTCAGATGGGCCTCCTCTGATTAAGCAATCTGTCAAATCTCTGCTTATCATCCAAAAGCACAGTTTAGTCAGTCACTGATGATTCCAAAGGCTGAGTCAGATTTACAATGATAGCTTTATGGCTGTGTCCTWAATGGCAACGTGTTCCCTTTATAGTGCACTACTTTYGACAAGGGCTCATAGGGTTCTGGTCAGAAATAGAGCACTTATGAGGAGAATACGATACCATTTGGGACGTATCCGATATCTATATTTTTTTAATTGAGTCTTTTGACAGTAAGGAGGCGTTATTTAGGTTAGCACTTCAGTCAAAGCTTCTGTCACAACGCCAACACTTGCAAAAGAATGGGAGGGYTGATGACAACAGATGTAATGCTTATTCCCAACCCTCTGCCACARACTGACAGGCTTACTTACAGTCGTGAGACAAGCCCACAAGTGACTTCAAGCGATATGAGCAGTTAAAATGGATGTGTCACCTGTCAAATAACTCTAGATTTGAGGCTGATGCCAAATTCCTGTCATCGTTGTGTCTGCAAGTTTATTTTTTAGATGAAACATTCTCTTGATCGTGGCACTATCAAGTATCCTCTCCTACTCCACCTCACTGCTTGCAATTTACCAAGACAAGAACTATCCCAGCTTGAAGCATTGGCCTGCCAGCCTCCCTCTAAGTAAGCCCCCTGCAAGGCTGGCATGGCATGTGGAGCACCAGAGCTTTCTGGGAGACTTTTTATTTTTTACATTTTACCTTTATTTAACTAGGCAAGTCAGTTAAGAACAAATTCTTATTTACAATGACGGCCTACCCCGGTCAAACGCTGGGCCAATTGTGCGCCGCCCTATGGGACTCCCAATCACGTCCGGTTGTGATACAGCCTGGATTCAAACAAGGGTGTCTGTCGTGACACCTCTAGCACTGAGATGCAGTGCCTTAGACCGACTGCGCCACTCGGGAGCCCTATAGACTCTATAAATGTGTCTGAAATGGCATCAAATTCCATATATATAGGGCACTACTTTTGACCAGCCATATAAGCTCTAGTCAAAAGTAGTGCWCTAGGAAATAGTGGTGCAGCTATAAAGGGAATCGGGTTCCATTTTGAATACACTCTGTATTTCTCTCCTCTCTGAATCAACACAGGACTGTTAGAGGASTTCACTACTAAACATTCAGTACAGTAGCTAGGTACACACTCTGTCTGGACTGAGGAGTAGCTGTGTGAATAGACGTTGTTCGGTCATGAGGGAGAGAGGACACACTGAATGTAAGAGGGAGAGAAACTAACAGGCAATTTCCTGGTTCTTTAAAAGGAATCGCCCCGGGTCATTTTTTTACGCTGATGTCCATCTTGAAAGTGCATAAAACYTGACGTGGGCTTTAAAGTCTGAAGTAAAACTCAACTCCCACCAACCTGTCTCTGACACATGACACCCTGAGGTCATACACACATACTCTGATGATAAGTGTGGGTCCGGGAGGCCGGGGYCAGAGGAGGCCAGAGRAGGCCAGACACAGAATGCTCTGTAGATGGCCTGTCTCACACTCCACTGCATAAGAGCAGCATAGAAGCTTTTTTGTTTGATTTCACCATCCCCAGAACACAGCATTGCCCATTGTTATTCTGGCAACACTCTTGGCCAGTCTGTTATTCCTGTCCTGCTCACAGCCTGATCCATCTCTTTCCMTGTCTGCACCCTGCTGCCCCGTGCTCAGATCTCAGATCTCTGGGCCCGGCCAGGACAAAGCTCCCCTTCACTGGGCCCTCACTGACCTGCTGGTGTAACACACTGTGTTCCACCACAACAATAAAGCAGCACAGCAGAGAAGTCGACTGTCAGATGAATCTCTCAGAGCCTAATCCACAAAAAGAAAAAACGGGCAGGGTAATGGTTCAACTTGGGGCAGCATGTAGCCTAGTGGTTAGAGCGTTGGGCCAGCATCTCGGGGCAGCAGGTAGCCTAGTGGTTAGAGCGTTGGACCAGCAACACGGGGCAGCAGGTAGCCTAGAGGTTAGAGCGTTGGGCCAGCATCTGAAAGGTCACTAGTTCCAATCCCCCAGTCAACAAGGTCAAAAATCTGTTGATATGCCCTTGAGAAAGGCACTTAACCCTAATTGCTCCAGGGTTGCCGTTAATAATGGCTGACCCTAGCAGTGACCCCACTCTAAGAGGGCGTCTCAGGGGGAGTTGGGATATGCACCAAAAAAAAAAAAAAAACACACATTTGTATAATACACACCTGTACRTGTGTGAAATAAGACAAATATAAGCACCCATCAATTATTAAATTATTAATTTGTAACTTTAACAGGACATGTTTGGACAAGGTTATGAAAGCTCTGCTGTAGTACTAGCTATAGATGGATGCTAATGCAGTYATRTAGGGGAGAAAATCATCWGTCTACAGGAGCCAAATGACTTGGTTCAAGGACATGTTCATACATGCACCACGACCACAMAAAAAAACAGGCTCAAAGAATGTTGTAGCGTTTGGAAATGAAGTACATTTGTTGTGAAACGTAAAGACAATGCTAATTTTCCAGCCACCAACGGTGGTTTCTGGTTTTGAGTTGTGTGCCACAACTGCAAATACAAACAAATGGAGCAATGAAACCTTTTAGTTTGATTTATAAAAGCAGTCTATGAAGTGGAATGAAAAAGGAAAGCACCGGCTCAACTCCAGCAGCACTGGCTAGAACAGACCTGACAGTGAATACAAATATTTTCTAGATACAGTATTTTGCCATCAGAGCCTGGCTTTGTCACTCATACACAAGCCCCRCAGTAATTATTATAATTTTTAATGAAAGGACACTGCACTAGTCCTTAAAGCAGTCTTACAATAGACAGGCTGGGAACTCCCATCTTAATACAGATAACATCCTCCTCTCAGTGCAGACATCCTGCTGTCTTAAATCAGCCGGTGGTATCCTCATCTTTTATATCTCCACTTACATGTAGGGCCAGGAGCTGGTCTAAAAATGGCGCCGGAAGAAATGGCAGCAGTTTTATGGGCGCCGAACCAATTTTGCTATTATGTGTTTATTTTCGCGTTATTTGTAACTTATTTTGTACATAATGTTTCTGCCACCGTATCTTATGGCAAAAAAGAGCTTCTGGATATCAGGACAGCGATCACTCACTTCGGATTAGACAACAAAAAAAAATTCAACAAGCAGGACGCACAGGATGTACTTCAGACACCCGACAAGGCCAACATCCCAGTTATTGGCAAGAGAAAGAGACGCAGGTACAGAGGACACAGAGCGTGGTGCCTCGTGAGGATCCGCAGAAGTGGGAAAGCTGTCATTAACGTCAATATTACTTGCCAACATGCAATCATTGAACAATAAATTAGACGAGGTACGATCACGAATATCCTACCAACGGGACGTCAGAAACTGTAACATCTTATGATTCACGGAATCGTGGCTGAATGATGACATGGATATTCAGCTAGCGGGATATACGCTTCACCGGCAAGACAGAACAGCACACTCCAGTAAGACGAGGAGGGGGGGGGGGGGGGTCTGTGCATATTTGTAAACAACAGCTGGTGCTCGTAAACTAAGGAAGTTTCTAGATTTTGCTCGCCTGAAGTAGAGTATTTTATAATAAACTGTAGGCCACACTATTTGCCAAGAGAGTTTTCATCCAGGCTTTTCGTAGCTGTTTATTTACCACCACAGACAGATGCTGGCACTAAAACTGCACTCAGTCAGCTGTATAAGGAAATAGGCAAACAGGAAACCACTCACCAAAAGGCGGCGCTCCTAGTGGCCGGGGATTTTAATGCAGGGAAATTTAAATCAGTTTTACCTCAGTTTTACCTCATGTTAAATGAGCAAACAGAGGGAAAGAAATTCTAGATCACCTGTACTCCACACAGAGACGCATACAAAGCTCTCCCTCGCCCTCCATTTGGTAAATATGACCACAATTCTATCCTCCTGATGCCTGCTCACAAGCAAAAATTAAAGTAGGAAGCACCAGTGACTCGGTSTATAAAAAAGTGATGCTAAACTACAGGATTGTTTTGCTARTACAGACTGAAACATGTTCCGGGATTCTTCGAATGGCATTGAGGAGTATACCACATCAGTCACTGGCTTTATCAATAAGTGCATTGAGGACATCGTCCCCACAGTGATTGTACGTACATTCCCCAACCAGAAGCCATGGATTACAGGCAACATTCGCACTGAGCTAAAGGGTAGAGCTGCCTCTTTCAAGGTGCGGGACTCTAACCGCGAGCTGCTCAGTGACACGAGCCTCCCATACGAGCTAAATCCCTTCTATGCTCGCTTCGAGGCAAGCAACACTGAGGCATACATGAGAGCATCAGCTATTCCAGACGACTGTGTGATCACGCTCTCCGTAGCCGACGTGAGTAAGACCTTTAAACAGATCAACATTCACAAGGCCACGGGGCCAGACGTATTACCAGGATGTGTGCTCCAGGCATGTGCTGACCAACTGGCAGGTGTCTTCACTGACATTTTCAACATGTCCCTGATTGAGTCTGTAATACCAAACATGTTTCAAGCAGACCACCATAGTCCCTGTGCCCAAGAACACTAAGACAGCCTGCCTAAATGACTACAGACCCGTAGCACTCACGTCCGTAGCCATGAAGTGCTTTGAAAGGTTGGTAATGGCTCACATCAACACCATTATCCCAGAAACCTGAGACCCACTCCAATTTGCATTCCGCCCAAACAGATCCACAGAGGATGCCATCTCTATTGGACTCCACACTCCCCTTTCCTACCTGAACAAAAGGAACACCAATGTGAGAATACTATTCATTGACTACAGCTCAGTGTTCAACACCATAGTACCCTCAAAGCTCATCACTAAGCTAAGGATCCTGGGACTAAACACCTCCCTCTGCAACTGGATCCTGGACTCCTGACAGGCCGCCCCAGGTGGTGAGGTAGTAGCAACACATCCGCCACGCCTGATTCTCAACATGGAGCCCCTCAGGGATGCGTGCTCAGTCCCCTCCTGTACTCCCTGTTCACCCGCGAACTGCGTGGCCAGGCACCAACTCCAACACCATCATTAAGTTTGCAGACGAGACAAGCCTATAGGGAGGAGGTCAGAGACCTGGCCGGGTGGTGCCCAATAAACAACCTATCCCTCAACGTAATCAAGACTAAGGACTGATTGTGGACTACAGGAAAAGGAAGACGAGCACGCATTGCCCATTCTCATTGACGGGCCTCTAGTAGACAGTTCAGAGCTTCAAGTTCCTCGTGTCCACATCACAACAAACTGTCATGGTCAAAACACACCAAGACAGTCGTGCGGAAGAAAGGGACGACAAAGCCTATTCCCCCTCAGGAAACGAAAAAGATTTGGCATGGGTCCTCAGATCCTCAAAAGGTTCTACAGCTGCAACATCGAGAGCATCCTGACTGGTTGCATCACTGCCTGGTACAGCAACTGCTCGGGCCCCGACCGTAAGGCACTACAGAGAGTGGTGCGTACGGCCCAGTACATCACTGGGGCCAAGCTGCCTGCCATCCAGGACCTCTACACCAGGCGGTGTCAGAGGAAGGCCCTAAAAATGGTCAATTACCCCAGCCACCCCAGTCATAGACTGTTCTCTCTACTACCATATGGCAAGCGGTACCGGAGCGCCAAGTCTAGGACTAAAAAGGCTTCTCAACAGTTTTTACCCCCAAGCCGTAAGACTCCTGAACAAGTAATCAAATGGCTACCCGGACTATTTGCATTGTCCCACCCCCAACCCCTCTTTTACGCTGCTGCTACTCTCTGTTTATCATATACGCATAGTCACTTTAACCATATCTACATGTACATACTACCTCAATTAGTCCGACTAACCGGTGCCTGTATATAGCCTCGCTACTGTATATAACCTCGCTACTGTTATTTTTCACTGTCTTTTTACTGTTGTTTTTATTTCTTTACTTATCCATTGTTCACCTAATACCTAGGTAACTCCTGGCCCTGATTCATGAAGCGTCTTGGAGTAGGAGTGCTGGACTAGGAACAGTTTTGCCTTTCAGATAATAATGGATCAAAAGACCTGGACAGGGGGGAACCTGRTCCTACATCAGCCCTAGTCTGAGAGGCTTTATGAAGCTTTATGAATACAGACCCCGAGCTAGCTATTCTCTTCTAATGGCAGCCTACTGTAGTCTCACCTTATGGGAGTAGTGTGGGTCAACGATTCGAGCCAGGCCAAAGTCTCCGATCTTGAGCAGTAGCTGGTCTGTGTTGAGGAACACGTTGGCTGGTTTGAGGTCGCGGTGCAGCACGTTGGCTGAGTGGATGAACTTGAGGCCTCGTAGTAGCTGGTAGAAGAGCAAAATGGCGTGCCCACCAGGAAGTGGTCCCTGCTCTAGCAGCTGAGCTAGGTCCGTCTCCATGCACTCCTGGACRATGTACAGGGCACTCAGCTGGGCCGGGTCGCGAGGCAGCGGGTGGCCGTAAGGGCCCAGAACCTCGTGCACACGCACCACGTTCTCATGCTGCAGGCGCCGTGTGATCTTGACCTCCCGCAGGGCGTGCTTCACGCTGACCGCGTCACGCATCACCAGCTTCTTCACAGCCACCCGCTGGCCGCTGCGCTTGTCCACAGCGGACAGAACCAGACCAGTGGCCCCGCTGCCCAGAGGCCGGGGGTCTATGAAGTGTCCCCCCAGGTCAAAGCCGTGGAGGAACAGTGGGGAGTCCTGTTTTGCCATGGCTCAGCTGACTACTGGTGTCCACTGGTTATTGCATGATGAGGTCTAGAAATCAGAAAGGATCATTCATGATTTGATAACAAAGCAAATAAAATGACTGGAATCAAACATACACATACTGTAGGTATAATAATCCCATCTGTAAAATGGTAATTACTTTATATTGAAATGTATTTTGTAATAGCATAGATAATAGATCAATATACATGTTGTATTCTATGTTCTATTATTATCTATATTATTATTATCTACATTATTATTATCTATTTTATTATTATCTATATTATTATTATCTATATTATGAATATCTGTCACGTTCCTGACCTGTTTTCCTTGTGTTTGTATTTGTTTAGTTGGTCAGGGCGTGAGTTGGGGTGGGCATTCTATGTTATGTGTTTCTATGTTTAGGTTCATTGTCTATTGGCCTGATATGGTTCTCAATCAGGGACAGGTGTTTTACGTTTCCTCTGATTGAGAACCATATTAAGGTAGGCTGTTCTCACTGTTTGTTTGTGGGTGATTGTCTTCCGTGATCTTTTATGGACCACACGGGACTGTTTCGTGTTGAGTCTGTTCTGTTCGTGCGTTTCTTCGTGTTATTATTGTAAGTTCACATGTTCAGGCTGTCTACGTCTTTTTGTTGTTTTGTAGTTATTCAAGTTAGTATTTCGTGGTCAGTGTTCGTCTTTTAATAAATCAACATGTATTATCACCCCGCTGCATTTTGGCCGATCCCTACTCCTCCTCTTCAGACGAAGAAAGGAGAGCAACCCGTTAAAACTAATATCATATTATTACTACTATTTCTATTATTATCAATATTATATATATTTATAATTATTCATTATCTATAGTATTAACTTATATTCCTATATTATTAGTCTTTTATTATACTATCTATATTATTATATCTATAAGTATTATCTATATATTACTATCTAATTATTATTATTATATCTATTATCAATATTACTGATATACTATATACTATGTATTTATTATAATCTTTATATATAACTCATCTATTATCTAGTATTATCTATTAGTATATTATCTATAGTTACTTATATTCATTATTATTTTTCTCATTACTTGATGCAATATCTATTATCATTTATTATATTATACATTATGTATATTATGTCTTTATATATACTATCTATTATTATTATCACTGCATTGTTGGCATAAGAGATTCCCAGGAACTATTACTGTTATTTGTATTCTTTACTGAGTATGTATCCCTGTACTGATATACCACTCGTGTTGTGATCCTGTATGTTATACACCTGTTGTATCCTGTACTTTGTATCCTGTACTGGATATACACCTGTTTATCCTGTATTCATGTTATACACTTGAATTTATAGTACTGTTGTATCCTGTAACTGATTACACCTGTGTACCTTTTACTGATGTATACTATCCTGTATGTATCACTGTATCATCTGTCGCCTTATATACACCTGTGTTTGTATTCCTCGTACTGTCTAATCACCTGTTGTATCCTCATTACTTTATCTACACCTGTTACCCTGTACTGTCCACCCCACACTCCTGTTGATGATCCTCCGAATCCTTGTTATACTACCTGCTGTATCCACCGTACTGATATAAGTACACCTGTTGGTTCCTCCGTACTCCTTATCTCACCGTGTTGTATCCCTGTTACTGTTATTACACCGTTATATCCTGTGCAGAGTGTGCAGAAAACATAGAATATGCAATGGAGGATTTGATTGCAATTACGCTTTCCTGGAATGAGCTCCATAGAATGTTGAGTGTATCACTCTTGAACGAAGTGTAAATAAATAGGTATACAGTGGCTCCATCTACCTCATATCAGAGACAGTAGAGCAAGTCAGGAGACAACTCCACACCCTGGTGCAGGGCAAGTGTTGTCATAGCAACACCCCACCATCTGTGCCTGCTACAGATAGATGCACTGGATGGCAGAGGCAGACATTCACCACTGGTCTCTGATCCTAGCGGAGCGATCCCAGCTCAACTCCCGCTGGTGAAATTAGTTGAGAGTTACATYCACAGAGATTGTAGAGGATCCTGCGCTTCCCATAGCAGTCTGTCAGTCAGTTGGCCGGCCGCCCATTCAGTCCCTCCCTGGTCGATGTTCCCAGACCTCCCACTCAGTCTCGGTTTTGTGGCATTGAGTTAACGAGTGTCCGTGTAATCCCTCAGTAATCTAGCTGCCGGCCGCCTTGTGCCTGTGGAGCCGTAGCGTGACACCGGCTCCCTCTGGACTGGACACAGCTATTGGACACCATCACATACCTGCTTCTTCTGTAACGGAGGGCCGAGATGAAGCAAGTTACACATTMAATGTAAAAAAGATCTTATGTGTCACATTTCAATATGAACTAGTGATAAAATGTTGCCTCCCATTCACACTGCTATTACTTGGTGTCATTTGATTCCTAYCTGTGGATCTATAATGTAATAGCTGCAAGGAACAGAAAGAGCAAATGCTGCATAGCCTAGTGGAAGAATAATCTAGACATCACCACAAAGCCTATTTTTAATATAAATATTTTGTACATTCAAATTAATTAATAGCTAGATGTGATATACTGATAACTAGGACTATAAGGTAACTACTGGGGTACAATATGACATAGGCCAAACAGTTGCTATTGTTTTAAATCAGTTGATATTTGAGGCCAGGATATTTATGAAATGAACGTGCTCCAATTGGACATTTAAATAGCTACTCAGTTCCAAYCTGGTAAATGTGCTCAAGAATGCTGCTATGTCAAAGCCTACTATCACAAATGTAAGCTTTAGTCTTTTACCACATAATAATAGTGATCTTTCAGTAAAATAYACAATTAATATGCTCTTGTTCTATGCAAGTTTTATGCTCTATGTTCTATGCTATTTTCACTCTATCTATGGAAACGAGGATATAGACACGGGATATACTGGAAGATATGGGGGGTATTGGCTAACTTTATAAATGACGTATAGGGCAGGCTAATGGATATGACGCCTGCGGTGCACGCTGTCCTCTATTTCATAGTTCTGGCGTTATGTAACGCAATCCCTAAAAAACATAGTTGATTGAGGCATTCGAATCTGTATTAGCCAGTTGTAAAATAGCCTGTAGCTCCATAAGCAGTAGAAGYAGTTGTTAGTGTGAAAGAAACAGTAGTTTCTGAGAGAAAATGTTGTTATTCCATGTTCTTTTTAAAAAGTATTATTATTATCCYTATTATAATATTAGGGTCCATTAAAACAATGCATACATTTTCTCAGTGATAGTCGAGGCTACTGTAGTACAATGCACCCGTCTGCGTCTGCCTTTGTGTGTGGTTGTGGCTACATTGTAACGCCCCTATCGCAACAAAAACATTCAAAACCCCTAAAGATTAAAAAAAAGAAAAAGAAGACGCCGTAAAACTAAGTGTTTTCCCAAATGTACTAGTCATGAAAACAGCTGATGAACATGAGCCAGTGAGTAGCCTATTGCTCAGCAAGTGTAGCGTTATCTTTACATCTATCGGCCCATCCATTGAATMACTACAAAGGCACAAGATATCACAACACAGSGAGAGCACTTACCATAATAATATATGCCGCCGGGAACATCGCAGCCTGTCACAAAAAAATAATGCGTGTTTTGGCAGTCTATTTGACTGTCAAAAATAAAGTAAAGCATAACATATTTGTTTCATTTTTGTTAATGAATCAGCCGGCGGGACTGTACCAGTATCCGTGATTGTGGTTATATTAGCCTACCTAGCAATCCGCTGCTGCGTAAATAATGTATTTAGAGGAATAGGCTAGGCTTTCCGATCTGTTCCAGTAGTCTACGCAGCCAGTAAGCACAGACTGACAAAAGCTGCACCATGAATGATTGAGTGTTCCTCTTATTCTTTCGGTAAGCCGGCCTATAGGTTACTTCCCACACCGAGCGTTGTATTACCTCTTATAAATAAAAAAAATCCACCACCGCACCCCCCCAACCCCCCAACGACGTGACGTCACGCTGGCAGCCATCAATCAAAGTGTCTGACACCTGCTGAAGCCTGAAGTGCCATATGGGTCAAGGAGAAAAACCCCTGCTCTTCTCTCATAGCCTCTATATATATATTTAAAAAAATATATATTTAGGGAATAGTTTATTTTTGCACTCTATTCAATGGTGTTTGTGTCCTTAGTCATTTCTCAACAGCTAATGGGGATCCTAATAAAATACAAAMAAATACTGCCACTCACTTTTATCCTATGTTCTCACTTAGAGATTCCTTAAGTCAATCATTCAGTTATACCAGAAGGAGTACCAGYTCAGAACATAGCTGGTTAACTTTTGGGGGGGCTCCCTAGTGGCGCAGCGGTCTAAGGCACTTCATCTCAGTGCTAGAGGCGTCATTACARACCCTGGTTTGATTCCAGGCTATATCACAACCCGCCGTGATTGGGAGTCCCATAGGGCGGCGCACAATTGGCCCAGTGTCGTCCGGGTTAGGGTTTGATCAGGGTCGGCCGTCATTGTAAATAATAATTTTTTCTATACTGACTTGCCTAGTTAAATAAAGTTTTTTTTTGTAAGTATTTTGTGAGGTGAGCGACCTGGGTGATATACTGGTCGCACACAAGGTTAAAAAAATAGAGGCCCCAGCCCTGTTCCATCTTATTTGGGGTRAAATAGGTCAGTGTTTTCCAAACTATGGGTTGCCTTGAAAATGGGGTTACGAGAGAAACTCTGGGGGGAAAAGCGCTTGGTTCATAGAACCGAGGGTACATTAGTTGTAATAAACAGAGAGGTTTCTAAATGGGGTCGCAGGTCAACATTGAGGAAACCCTGCCCTAGGTACCCCTTCCCCTCCCCCGATCCGAGACTCCGCCTACATAGCGCCTCATTTATCACCTGGGAGGGAAAACATAGTCAGTTGTATAACTGAATGCATTCAACTGAAATGTGTCTTCCGTATTTAACCCAACCCCCTCTGAGGCCTTTCCTCTTTGTCCTCTAATGCTCCTCTATTGTTCCTAGAGCAAAGAAGGAGGACCAACAACATCACAGAGTACCCATCAGGCCAACTCCTTGTTTTTATTTATTTTTTATTTATTTTTTATTTAACCTTCATTTAACTAGTCAAGTCAGTTAAGAAAAAAATATTATTTACAATGATGGCATACAGGGCCAAAGCTCTCCTCCGGCCGGTCTGATCTTGCGGCCATAGCCCTCGGGAGCCTGACTAGACCCTATGCCTAACATTTAAACAAAATCAGGCCACCGATCCCATTTCGTAGAACTAGACATAAGAATCTACAGATGTCTAAGCAGTCTACCCACACCATCTCTACTGTCCTTGACTAAGAGCCGACTAGCCTCATCTACACCAGCATGGCATTACTAAGCGCTGACTAGGTCCAGCGTCTGCTGTCTGCATCTCCCCTTATCCAGCCCGCACTTTGAACCTCTCGATTGTCCCTAAGCACTGGCAAAGCTTTGTACTTAGAACTCTCAAAAACAAATTTATATACGTGTCCTTTTCGTAGAATGAGACCGGACCTTTGCAACAACACATGTTCTTTGGAGGTTCATTGACCCCCAATCCACTACATGGAACTCACAGTGAACGGCACTGTTATTGACTAAGTCTGTGCTGAGCTGAGGAGCCATAGACCTTTTGCTTAGCTAAAAGTAGGCCCCCTCTCGGGGCACTGTCTCACTTTAAAAGGTGTGCCACCAATCTAGGACTGTTGCTTCCGATCCATACGTATGATTTTCTATGATAGAGAAACATCAACACTTTGTTCATGCTCAGGGACGAAATACAACGATGTTAACGGCAATCTGCCTGTAAGCACTGCTGACAGTACATACGGATTACCGCTAGCTCAGAGGACTATATACCAAAACGACTCAGCATCTTTCCATATTACTGATACATTGCCGTACATAATGAACGAGCAAATTTCCAACTACAACTCTTGTTGAAGGGGTAAGAGAGAGGTGAAAATTGACACACAACACAATCATCCTTACAAATACTTTACCGCTAGCATTAGCCTACCAACCTAAATTAGGCCTTTTCATGAACACACACAGTTTTGTTCATTCTGATGACAGAATGTTAACTAAAGACTCCTACTGTTCACCGCCGCGAGCAGAAGACCTCCTCGCCTTTAACGTCCTGTTTCTCAGGAACAACCTGAATCATGCTGTAATATGTGACAGGCGTCTCCTCCAGCGCTATGGGCTGAGAAGCCATGCGACCGACTAAGCACAACTGCCAACCCAGGAAAGTTTCTCTGTCCTTCCACCCTACACTTGAAAAAAATTTGGATATACCCTGTATAACAAATATATTGCCGTTACTCTTCCACCTATGTAGCAAACTAACTAGTTAAAGGAAAAGAGATCAAGAAGTTAGTTAGGATAGAGTTTCCTACCATCATACCAGCAACTACTCAGAACTCCAAAAACACCCAGCATGCGCACTGTCCGAGAGAGAGAGAGAGGAGGGAGAGAGAGAGAGAAGAGAGAGAGGAGAGAGAGAGAGAGAGAGAGAGGAGAGAGGTGTACGAGCG